>NC_058037.1:20184071-20401571 GCF_019176455.1 Solea senegalensis
AGTACTTAAAGTAATAAGTGAGGAAAGCTAATGGTCTGACCCCTTCTCTGTGTGGATGACCTGGCCTGCATGTTGCTTCTCATGTCCTAACAGCCTGGCAGAATGCTGGTGAGAGCCAGTGGAAAAAAGAAAAGAGTGGAATCTGAGGAGGCTACTTTTCACCACATAAATGCCCCCCAACTCCAGTAGCTTTAGCCATCTTGTGCTTTATTTTAAAAGAAAATGTGTTTCTGAAAGAATGTTAAAGCCGCTGTGACGGAAAATGTTTGTCCTGATGGACATCTTCCATCCTTTTCCATCGTTTTCTTCCTGAAAATGACATTTGTGCTAGATAGTAACAATAGTTTCAACTTTTCAAAAAAAAAAAGTTGCTTATTATACAGGGAGTCCATTCAATGTGAAGTAAAGGCCAGCGTAGCATAGCTAAGCATACACACAGGAAACTACTACCTTTCACTGTTCAAATGTAACAAAACACAATTAACACATGTCATAGTCACTCCATTTGTCAATATTTATTTATTTATTATAGAAATTATATTTTAATGAGTGAGCATTCTGATATTATTTTCTCTACCCTAAAACAGAGCTAAGCTAGCCGTCTCCAGCCTTTGCTAGACTAAGCTAACTAAATGCTGGCATTTACTTTACTTTACCCAATGTTCTCATGCAAATATCAGCAAGAACCTAAAAAAAGTATACAAAATGTTTTGTTTTATTGATGAGAAGACTCTTAGTGTCTAAAGTAATAATGAAGCAACTTTCTAAACCCGTTTTGCACTTCAAAATAAGTTGATCAGTATTAGGGGTAGGTCAAAATAACGATTTAGTCGTCCGTACTCGCGCAATACGATAATCAATAGGTGTATGAAATATCAATACTTTAATGAATAAATTAAGATGCTCTAATGTGAACAGTTCCTGCCAGTTTTACTCGCAGGCCGTCGCTATACTTCATGTTTCCTCATGTTGGCGCTGCTAAAAAGAAGAAATTTGGGCGGGAGTTACCTGGCTGAAGGAGAGTGAGTTTACGGCGGGATAATGGCGGAAAAGGCTACGTTAAGAGATGCCCTATCCACGTTAAAAACATAGACTTTATGCACTTTGTTCTCTATGTTGTGAATAAATAGAGAAATCCTGCACCATTTAACTTTTCACGGATGTTTCGTTTTCTTCAGTTAGACAGATATCGTGATGTATTGCTATATGATTCTCTTGCAATATTGATTATCGCAAAATCATTGTATCGTGATGTTAGTGGGGCTGTATCAGAAGAACCCCTCATCAGTAGTATTTGTAATTGTACTTATATTACTTTCTAAACACTAGTAAGAAAAAACAAAAATGACATACTTTTCCTCTTTATCATCACCAATATTGATGCATAGCTAATATAAATTCAAAAAACGTACTCTGAAATTGAAAAGAAACGCTTATTTCATACATCACAATTTAATTTAATCACAGACGAGTATTCTTCTTCCCTCTCCCGCATATTTAGCATTACTTTGTACACTGAAGAACATACACATGACTACAAAAATTAGTGGATTTTTTTCCCGTTCTGCTGTGTGTGGGCTGCTGTCTCTGTCCATGTTGTTTAATGAATTCTGACACGAGAGAGACACCGAAACAAGCTCTGTTGTAGGTCAGCGAGAGCCCTTTTCAGTACGTTACCAGTGTGATGAGGTTATCCAAGGTGACATGTTATTTGAGCACATGTGTGCTAGCTTAGTGTGGTGCTGACTGCAAGATTCTTAGGTCAGTGAAGTGTGTGTGTGTGTGTGTGTGTGTGTGTGTGCATGCGGGTGGGAGTTGCTAGAGGGGGGGGTGGGCGGCGTATGCACTCAAAATAAAAGTGTATGTAATGCCGTGCACTTGAACAAACTGTCTTTTATGATACAGTTTAAGAGTAGACACCACTGTGATTTCTAATCGTGGGGAATCTTTGTTCGCTGGTGATGAGACGTTCTTTTTATTCACGTACCCAGTACATGATACCAGCATTTATTTCCCCTGTGGGTTTTTTTTTTGTGCATGCACGAAAGCGAATCAAAGCATTCTGTCTGCTCTAATTGAAAAACTTACACAGGGCACTCAGTCAGTGTCAGCACAGCTCTCTGTATGTGCTTGTCTGTGTGGGTGTATGTGTTTGTGTATGCCTGTCTGTAGACAGTGGGGCACTGATGCTGAAAGATGTGTCCTCATTTTTGCATTGCATTGGGCTCCTCTGGTAGCCATGTTGGGCTGCTCTGATATTACGCATGTGTCACTGTAGAGCATTCAGCCCAGGAACGACAGAGCGCAGGGTGATTAAAATGGCATGTTTATTCTCTCCATATCTGCACCCCCCCCACTCTCTCACTACTTGTGTGTCACTCTCTGCCGGTGTTATGTTCACTGGGAACCCTTACATCCAAGTCTTTCTTCCTTTTCATACAAACAAAAAAGCTTTCACACTTACAACCTCATTTATTTTTGTTTAATCGTTTTCAATCCCTCTCAACTTACAAGACCCCTGCAAATGTTATCCAACATTTCGGAATGTAAATCTGTCACATGCCTCCAACATTTGAATACAGCACAGACCTTTTGAGTTTGTTCTGCAACACGTCACGTGTTTCCAACAGGTAAAAACACGGCAAAAGGAACTAAACCTTTGACACATTTAGACATGTTCGTATCTGAAGTGCTCCGTGGAGTGGGCCATGTGTGACAGATGGTATTGAAACTGTGTTGAAACTCAAGTCTGCACTGTTGTTTTTCAGCATATATAAGAGAAAGCCAAGCTTGCAAAGGCAAAGATATAAAAATTGAAGCAGCCCTTTGGTTCAAAACAGAGAATGAGACGTTAGATGTCCCTAAAAGTGGACATTTAACATTGTTAATGCAGTTGACTTTATTTGTCATAATTTTCCCTGAACTCACAGTAGCTGTGAGTTCAAACAAATGCATTAGCAAAACCCTTAGCAAAAACAAAACTGTCTGAGGTTGAAACGTGAGGGAACTCCCCACCAGTCAGTGCAACCGACGAGGTGCCACAACAGCAAATGCAGCTTTGACCTCTAAATAGACCTGACTTGGCGTGTCTGACTAACTGAAAGTGTTGAGTTGAAGGATGTGAGGTATGGCAAACACCTAAATCACCTGAAGACGGTTTCATAGTCATATCACCTCTGAAGTGGCGCTGTCGTTTGTGACCACTAGTAGTGCTATGAAGCAGCTTTTTTTCCTTTTTTTTTTTTTCCACAAGTGAGGCCTTGATCTGTTGGCAGTTCGTACACCAGCATGAAGATGTGCTCAGATTCACAAGAATTCATGCCAACGAAGGCCTTGAGTGGAAGACTGCAATCTGGTAAATATGGTAAAGTAAATAATTTTATTTTTCAGAACTGTTAGTGGGTTTATGAGTCCTCGAGTGGTTTTGGTGCACTGAACGTGGAATGACTGATGCTATCGATAAATGAAGACATATCATTTTTATTATTGTCTGCCTGCAGATCAACAGTAAATGGTGGCAGTATACAAATTAGAAAAGAAACGTGTCCTTCCTGCGTATTCTCACACCAGTGCCATCAATTTGGTGCGCGTCTCTTCTACAGCACGCGTGTGTATGTGTGTGTGTGATCATCCCTCATAAGCTTTAATTTCATGCTGATTCATTCTGATTTCCTCCATGCTCTGCTGTCTCAAGCACTGTGAAAATCAAATCGTGTTTGGTACAAATGCATAGGGTGTGTCGCCACTCTTACACATACGCTCGCATACCTAGGGACCTCCAGTGGAATATAACGCAATTATAGTCCCTGTGTGACACTCAGCAGATCATCTCGTGGCTGTTCCCCGATAAAGGTCAAGTTAAAGAGGAAATCGCTGTCGTTTTTTTTGGGGCCATGTGCTCGTGAATCAAAGTGCGAGCGACTGCACAAACACACTGCGCTTTTGCAGACTTGAGTATCAGATGACTTGTGGCCAGGAGTGCTGGTGCTGCAGCAGCACACCTGCTTTGTAATTGTACTTGCTAGAATAAATTATCAAGGTGCTCTTAAGGATAGGCAAAATCTACAGCTAATTAGCTCCTTCTTAAATCAGTACACTCCCTGCTAAGACACGATCACAGTTCGAAAATGAGGGAGTGCGTTCAAGCCGCTACAAATGCTTCTCTCGAGACTAAGCCGGTGTCCCTGTCAAAGCAGAGTCACAAGGCAGGGGAACAACACATCTACTGTGATGCCAAAGGCAAATAATGTTTGTTTCAAGTGTTGTTGTTTTTTTTTTTTTGTTTGTTTTTTTTTATGGAGTCGTCACAAACAACCATGGTACAAAATTACACACTTGTGCAGTGTCGACTTTTGCTTTGTTTGGATAAGGCGTTTTGTCTGTTTGTCTATTGATCGCATATCTGTCAATGTGTGCAGCGCCGATGTTGTTATTGTTATACTAGCACCACAATGAACGCATAGTAATTTTACTTGCTGCTTTAAGGTGTGCATTCGATAATTAAGAGAGAGGGGAACCACATAACCTTTCTCTGGAAAATATTTCTCTGTCACTTTACACAAAGAACGCTAAAAATCTTCAACATTATCCAGATTTTTACACCACACATTACATCTACTTAGATGTTAGTGATCTTTGTTTGTTTTTCCATAATGATTGCAGCATTCTAAGAGAATTTCTGTATCCACAAGTATGTGATCTTCCCTGTGTCCCATCCTAACTCTCTGCGAAACTTCGAGGAAACTGGTTCTGTCGGGCTTTCTTTTTAGTAATCCTGCAAACACACAAGCATGCAGCAATGAAAACCTAACCTTCTTCGATAATTGTCAGATATGCTCTCTGTCCTCGCGGTCGCTCCAATCACAAAACGGGCAAATGGTGACTTTTCTGGCTGATGAGTGCGTGCTAACATGTAATCGTTGCCCCGAGGTTCATGGAAAGTGCATAGTTATGTGCTTTATATTTTTTGAAACCCGCCAGTCACATGGCAGCTGCAGCCAACGTTAAGGATTTACTGGTTAGAAACTGTCCCAAAAGAGGAAATATCACATGGCAGTCATGGCGCCGTAAAAGTGTGTCCTTGCTTACACACGCAAATGTTGCCGCTGTCAATTACTTTTTTACACAAGTCAGTCCCCTGATGCCTCCTGAATCATTGTGTGTGTTACTGCTCTCTGCGTGCTGCTTACGTTGCTTCCTTATACACTGAAATCAGGGAGTTTTTGGTCTTGTGTCAGTGCGTGTTCAAAATAGTTCAGTCTTGTGTGAGCGCCGGGGCTGAGTTTCCTCGCTGCCGCTTTAACGTCACACTTATGTGTTGCTATAAACTGGAACGACCTGCAGGCTCCCTTGGTTCTGCAATATGAGCTTAGTATTACCCAAAAAAATCCAACTGTCTTTTGCCTTTTAATGCTCTCCACTGACGTCCTCGTGTCACGTTGCATTATTTTATCCTTTTTTTCCCCTCTGTCTCATGGCAGGGTTTTTATTTCAAAGAAATGGCCGTCTTGGAGGCCTGCTCTGTGATGCTGACAGGCTGGAGTCATTAATGTGGAGGTGGAATCTCTTATGATTAGAACAAAGTGTTCGTTTGTTGCTATCATCTTGGCTTTGTCGCCCAAAAAAATAAAGGAACAGTTTGAAATGAAATCACACTAGTTGTCGAGGCCATACTGGTTAGATTTTGGCGGGGGAGCATGATCAGGAAGACCAATACATGGCACTTTTTTATTTGTCCTTTTGACTCTTAAACTTCTCTCTCTCAGAACTCCTCTTAAGCTCAACCTTTCCCTATCACTCTGCCTCATTTCCCTACGCCTCCCTTACTCTTTTCTCCCTGTGACTGCACTTTGTCAAGTTCTCCCTTGTTCTTTTCTATTTGCATCTTTCACGCACACACACACACCCTCCCTCTTTTCGCTCTCTCTTTTTGTTTGTCTATCTCCTCTCCTCCGCTCCTTCTTTTCACTTCTCTCGAGCTAATCTCCTGCCGTGTACCTTTCGATTGGTCTGCCTCTAATGTGTGTGTGTGTGTGTGTGTCACTGGAGTTTGGCGTGATGTAGTAGCCGCTGCTGTTTGTTTGTTTACCTCCTTCAGCCACTTGGAGTCCATTAGCGATGCCTTTGCCTCAGGAGGATCACTCTCTCTTTCTCACACACACACACACACACACACATGCTCTTCCTCTGTATTTCCCTCTGTCTGGTTTTCTCTAAAGCACTTCACTGCTACTGCAAGCCAAACTGACTGGTACCAAAAACTGTTACAGGAGTTTTCTGCATTTGATTAAAACTCCAACCACTGTGTGATGTCAGAGGTTTTGGTGCAACAAGAGTCGGTCGTCGCTTTCGTGCTTCAGCGCTTCAGCTACTGCACATTATTACGTGCATTCATGTTGCTCACTGTCCCCCGAGTAGGCTTGAGCATTTAAACTTGCAATATGACACAAACAAAACTGGCAAATTGCAGAGGCTTAATTTTTATCATTCTATTTTTGATTGCTCCATGTTTGGTGCCAATTAAAAGAAATAGTACTTGGGACTTGGCAGCAAATGAACATCATTGCATTACAGCACAAGTTAATGTCATGTGTTAATAACTGCAATTAGATATTTTCTAAATCGTTTAGCCCTTTGCAGGCATTTAAAAATAAATAAATAAATAAATGGATGGATGAATGTTATTGTTCATTTTGCACAAATGACAATTAGGCTTCAGTTTTGATTTTAGAGGTCGACCCTGACCTCTAATTACAGTAGCAGCGGGGAATGTAGTTTTTTTGATGGGGCTGGGCAATAAACCAAATTACCGAAATTACGAGTCTCTCACCCATCCAAGTCTCAAATTGAAATTTCTAAAATATGTAATTTCCTAAATTACATCTTATTTTATAGGCAACAGCTGCAACAGCTGATAGAACTGCCACTATCCCAGATATACAGTATATCAAGTGAACAATGGGAAAACTATCACAAAATAAATTTGCACACAAACCACACACCCCACTCTAAACTTACCTTGTCCAAATGACATTGTCCACGTCATGCGTGACACGGCCTCTGCTTCGGTGACACAGAGGAACTGTTGTTTTTTTTGTTTTTCTTGTTAATTGGAACGGGGGGAATTGTTAACACAACGATGACATAAGATTTTTTTATTGGGTATTGTGCACTTGTCAGTATGCAGCGTGCTCATTTGCACCTCTGACAGATTTGGAATAACATTAGAATTGTTTCAGTCGCCACCTGGCGCAATAATTAGTTTTGGTAGATTCGGTCTCCACATAAGCCCTTGGAAGAAAATTCCATCGCACGTTTTTCGGCTCTTCCACTTGATGCTGAGCAGGTAGGTCACAATAGATTCATCTGATATCATTCACTGAAAGCAGCTGTCTGTTCAAAACAACATCGAGTGAATGGCAAGAGTGAATAAAAACAAACAATTAGCGAAAAGATGGTATAAAAGGCACCGTAGAGCAGACTGGAAGTGCACAGATTATTGGTTTGATGCTATAAATGACTCACAACAGACATTTGATCCATTGTTGTTCTGAAAATATTGATCATAGCCGCATTAAATGCTAAGGTCACTTCAGATTAAAGTTCAAAATTACAATTTACACACTCCATTATGAGGACAAACAAATCAGAAGTAAGGCAGCTTAAGACATTAATCAGGTACTAATTAATAAAATAAACGATTGTTCATTTTACTGCTGTCGAACCGATTCTGATAATTGATGATGATGCAGTTTTTAATTGAGCAGCTGTATGTGATTCTCCATACGGCTCCATTTCCACATTGGCATTATTCTATTGCTGCAGACAGCATTGTGCCACTGGATAAATCTAAAATTCTTTTTTTCTGTCGTAGTTGGAGAACGACTGGAGTGATTAGAGTGCGTATCGAGTGAATACAAGTGGAAAGATACCAGACAATATTTCAGCCCACAACAAATCATTTCAGAGTTGTCTCTTTGTTACATAACTGTGTGAATTTTTTTTTTCTTTCTTTTTTTTCCTTTCTTTCTTTCTTTTTTTTTTTTTTTCTTCTCAGGAAAGACGATTTTGATCCTGAGTCTGACTATGTGCAGACCACGTCACCCAATGGGGTCTGTATACAGGGAGTGATGTAGCATTGTAAGCAGTGATAAGCAGTCTCTCTCTCTCTCTCTCTCTCTCTCTCTCTCTCTCCACATCCCATAATGATACTCAGACAGACTCAGGCAGACACTGTCTCTGTCCCGATTGGTAGAACTGTTGCCAGGGAGCGTTGCCGTCTCAACGTGGATAGAATCTGTTGTCTGGTACACTTTAGACATGAGAACAACTGCAGGATCTGAATATTTATAACGAGGGGACTGTTCATATTGAGACTGTATAGAGGCAACATAAGCGAGAGGGAAGGATCTGCTCCTGCTCCTCAGCTAACTTTCAAATGTTCCTTCACTCTGCCTTTGTCGTGCTGTTGCTGATACTCTCAGTGACGTGTTTGTCAATGCCAGTACTTTTCTGGACATTTGTCTTCTTAACATACCGCGTGTTTATCGTTGCGCTGACATTGTGTGACACCGACTTTACTCCAAGACTGAACTTGTTTGAACCGCCCTATAAACAGTGAACGGCAGAGACATGAATCCTAATTGTGTATGTCTTTTATGGCATTGTGTTTGAACGCGACCCCGTTGTTGTTCTGTAGGTAGCTACAGTGTAACAAGCAATTAAAATCACTGTGTGTGTGTGTGTGTGTGTGTGTGTGTGCGCGCGCACCATCTGGCGAATCGTCTCATTTCCTCATATTATTCAAATATGCCTGGACCTGCTGCTACAGTTAATAACACTGTGCGTAGGTATGAATTCTTGATTAAAATGGAAGTAACACATTCCAACAAAGCAGACAACGGCAATCAGAGCAGCATTCAAAACTCATATCTCGTAACACGCACGAGCGCACACACACACACACACACTTGACATACTGTGCCAAAAGTCACAGCCTACTATATAACGATGATTATAAAAACACACCTTGGTATGTGAGTAACTTTGACATGGAAATGCAAACAGAAAAACACACGGGAGGGAAATGAGGACACACACGGCGGAGAGGCACGCATATATACAGCCATCACTCATCAGACAAAGAAGTTGAGGGAGTTCATGTCTTATATTTTTTTATCACGGATGTGCAAAGTCTATATTTAATGCAGGCAGGAGCAGAATGCAATTTGCGTGCACACGCGTCTATGCGTACACGCATACTATTGTGTGCGAATGTGTGGTGTGTGTGTGTGTGTGTGTGTCTACTCTCATAATACACACGAGCGTGCATCTCCGTCTCATGGCCATTCATGCATACATGTGCATGTGTGTGTGTGTGTGTGTGTGTGTGTGTATATATGTGCGGTGTGGCACACTGCCATTCCGTCTGCCTGACTCAACATATTCTCCTTTCACTCGTCTTTGCTCCTTCTCTCTCCCTCTCTCTCACTCCCTTTTTTCCCTCTCCTCAACCCCCTCCCTCTTGCGCTGCCCGGCTGGCACGTACATGCATGTCTGTAGACTCTGTACTGTGCTTGCTGCTGTGGCACGCGCCAACCTCACTGCAATGCAGCCCTGTGTGCATTAATTGGCAGAGAGACAGTGGGTACGTGGTATGCAGGGCGGAAAGGATTAGAGAACAGGGAGAGAGGAGATGCAGGAGGCGATGTAAGGACACAATAGGAACAATGACTGATGGACGGACCTGTGGACAAACAGTGTGGCAGGTTCACAGAGGGACAGACAAACAGAATGTGTGTGTTGCTAAGTGTGCATAGGGAGAATACTGCCTGTGGTATGTGTGGAACAGTGCAGGGAATGTCTGTTTGCGTTAGTGTTGCGTTGCTTGAGTTCGACCGTGCCTTTTTGTGGGTGCTCACTCATGTGTACCTATATGTGCCGTGCAGATATCACGCTGCTGGGGCAAAGCTCTCTAAACCAAACTCTGACTCACTCGGGATTGAAAACTTTGTGATACCCTGCCTTTCGTATTTGCCACCATGAGTGAAGAGTAAAAGTTTGCTCGGTTTAGCACAACTTCCTCAACTTGAGGTTTTTCTGGCAAAAAAAGATGGCTCTACAAACAAACAGACAAAACTATACTTTGCGTTAGCCACAGACGTCAACAAACACGCTAAAGCTTTGTTAGCTCATCATGTCAGTCCTGATGGTGGAGTTGCTAACACTAGCTTCACAGCTAACTAAAGCTGTTTTTGTTTTGTTTTCTTGAATAATGTAAAAAGTGCTGAGTCATGAGTGTAGCCGTCTCGTTTGTAGACATTAGCCTGTAGTGATGAAGCTAACAGGGCTAAAAGCAACGTCAGACACTTTGAACAGTTTTTGTGTGGATGTTGCCACGGCAACACTGTTTCATAAAAAAAAGAAAAACACTTCATTTTCAGTACACAAGTCTGGAGTATTTTATTTAGTTTTGAAACATTAGCATGTAGCCACCTGTGATGTTATAGAGCAGAAGCAGCTAGCTGCTCATTAGCATGTTAGTTACAAACTGAAAAGAAATACAAACACACAGAGACTCACACAGACACACACTCACAGTCAGTGGCTGCAGCTCACAGCAGGGGGCGCCGCATTTTGCTAATCGATGTTAAACTGAGCTGCAGCTTTTCAGAGCCTCTGACCTCGAGGTCACGACCACACACACGCGGGGATTAACCGTGACCATGGAGCGGTAATCCGGGGGGGGAGGGGTCAGAGGGAGGGGGCGTGGTTACTGCACCGCCTCAATCATTGTCGTTTATGGTCTGCAGATTTTTTTCTCTCAGATCCTGTGAAAAAAAACAAAATTGGCTCAATTTAGGAAAATTTAAAACAGAAAATTAAATTAAGTTTTAATTAGCAGTAACAAGATAAAACAATGGTTCGTAAAATGAGTTCAGTCTTAATTTAGGCTTTTTTTCTAAAGAATGATACAATTTTATTAAACATTTATTACATGACAGATTTTCTTTTTTACTGGTCTGAAATTTAAATAAATGAAATCATAAGGTAATGTTGATTACATGTATTTATTTATTTATTATTATTATTACTATTATTAATAATAATAATAATAATAATAATAATAATAATGATAACAATATTATAGTGTTTGTACCCTTTTATGGTTTTAATCTCAGAAATACTCACAGATTATTTACTCTCTCTATTTTTTTGTTTCTTTCCTAAAATGAAAATGTAAAAGTTGATGATCCAGTATTTACTGATTGAACAAAACATTTTATTGATCAAATTCTGGATTAAATTCACTTGTGAGTGGAGAAGAGAATAGAAGAGGAGGAACACAGATTATGAATAATATAATAACATATATATGATAAATAATAATAATGACTACGATCACTTTAAAGAACGCAAAGAATCATAAATATATAATATTTAATAATAACTCAATATTACATGTGACAATTATTTGTTTTTACAAAGAACTTTTAAACAAAAAACACTTTACTAAATAAAATTCAGTCCCACTCAATTTAATTTGAATTCTCACTTTGTTTTGAATGAATTCTCGATGAATTTACGTGTAAATTATTCATTCAAACGTCTTTAAAAGCTGAACTTTTTTAACTTTAAATCAACTTCATTCCAGTTTATATGAACACATGAATCATTCACTTTATTTTGGAATAACGTCTAGTTCATGGTGTAAATGAATTCAGTTAAACCGTGTTTCTTCATTGAAGGACATTTGTTTGTCCAAACGTGTTTTTATCAGTGTTATTTTTGAGTCCAAGTGTGAGGACGTGAGGACGTGAGGACAGCTGTCTTTAACTTTACTTTGAAATCACTTCATTCTAGTTCAGCGTGTAAATGAATTCACTTAATACCACTCACTTTAACTGCATTATATGGACAATGTCCTCTAACTGATTTTAATTCATTTATTTAAAAAAAATATATGTGTTTGACCAAACTTTTTTTTTCAGTGTATTTTTGAGCACAAATGTCCAAAAGACATTTTTTCTATAACATGTGTTGCCTTTGACTACATTTCTATAAAAACTGTAAGGAAATGTAGATGTTTTCCTTTCAGTTGTTTTTTTTCCTCTCCTCCAAAGATCCAACTCAATTTAACTAAATTATACGAACAATTTTATTTAAGTGATTTTAGTTCATTAATTAAAAAAAAGGTTGACCAAACGTTTTTTTCAGTGTCTTATTGAGTCTATAAAATGTGTTGCCTTTTAGAAAATGTTGACTTTTTCCTGAAAGTTTTAAGTTCTTTTTTGTTTTTTTCTTGTCCTCCAGGACGAGGCCTGAGGACAGTGGGACGGCTGCTCCGCCACCACTAAATGATACGTTTGTCCAAACATTTTTTTTTAGTGTATTCTTCAGTCCAAAAAGACGTTTACAAAAAAAAGAGTTCCCTTTGAGAAAAACTGTGCGAGGAAATGTTGAATTAATGAATTTTTCCTGAAAGACAATGTGAGGTTTCAAAGACAAGACAAGGCCTGAGGACAGCGGGACATTATATGTTTGTCCAAACACATTATTTGTTTTTATTTTTGAGAAAATGTTGACTTTTCCCTTAAAGTTTTTTAAGACAATGATGTTTTTTTCCTCGTCCTCCAGGAGGACGAGGCCTGTGGACAGCGGGACGGCCGCTCCACAGCCACATTAAAGCGTCCCCGCTGCAGCTTTGTGCTTTTGTTTGGCAGCGTTGACGCAGCATGGTGGCGCTGAAGCGTTGGTGGTCTGCCCCGCCGTCCCCCCCCCCGTCCTCCCCTGGGGGACGGTTTGACACGTCCAACTAAAGCAGCTTTTCTCGTGTCCTTCCTGACAAATTAGGAGGCGACAGAGAGCTGCAGTCTGAGGACGTTTGATGTAAAGCCGGCGCTCAGCGTTTCGTCTTCTCGCGTCACTGATGCACAGATGATTAAAAACGCTGTCGTCGTCGTCCACACTTGTTAGGATTTCCTGCACAAACACGTGGAAAAGTGATGTTAGTTGTTTATTCATGTTCCCGCTGCAGCGCTCGCTGTTTATCTCCTGCTGCGAGGAGCCAATTTAATCTGGACTGTGACAAAGAGTGGACTTTAATGTGTGTTTGCTCTGAGACATGAAAACACAAACTTTAGCGCTGATGAAAACACACATTCTTCTCTCCACAGTTTTGCCGCACACTGCACAAATCAACCACATGTTCTTTCATTTAATTAAGGACAAATAATCTGTCAGTGTGGGGTCAGAAAATTAGCAGATTATTTTGGAATCCCAGACTGTAATGTGCCTTAAAACTCATTTATAATGTGAAGAATTTATACTTTAGCGTATCTGGATTACTGGTCATTAAACGTAAACTGTAACCGTTTATTAAGAGATTATGACATTATTTTTCTTTATTTTCCCACAAACCAGGCTGATTTCACTTTCTTGAAAATCCAATTTCAAATTTGACAAACATTTTGTCACCTGCATCTTTGAAATGTTTACATTCTGATCCTCTGCTGTTACATAATCCATAATCTGGATCAGATCCACATGAAACTTACTCTGATGGTAGAGAGGCTGCTCCTGCACACACATATCAAATCCCATTTGAATGTGATGCGTTTAGACCGAGATATTTAATATTCCCTTTGTGGTTTTGCCCATTGTAAGAGAATGGGATATTTTCAAAGTTTGATCGTGTTTTGTGACATCATCAGTGGGCGGAGTCTTACCAAACTTGAATGGCAACCGGATCGGGTGATCACCTACCCGTCACAAAACAATCAGACTGATCTGTGAAGTCATCGCTGTGATAAACGCATCTGAACTTCTTCAATGGGACTGAATCATTGACATCTAATCTGTAATCTGGATCAGATTGAATCCGCTGAGTTTCTGCAGTTTTTTTGTCGTTTTGCCCATTCTAAAACGTTGAATTTGAATGTGTGAATGGATGAATGGCAGAAAACGTTCATGCGCAGCAGCTTTGGGTGTCATCAAGATTAGAAAGATGCAAAATGAGCTTCATCAGTACAGATTATTTATACAGATTATTCACAGGTTTCACAGCAGGGGGCAGCGGTGGGCGAGTCGTCCACTGGAAGGTTGAGGGTTGGATTCCTGGCTCTGCTTTGCCACATGCTGATTATGTGTCCTTTGGCACTTGGACCTTCGAGTTGCAGTGTGTGAATGTGTGAGTGAATGGGTGAATGTCATGTTCAGCAGAAATGAAGGTTGAGGGTTCAATTTCCGGCTCCTCTACGCTACATGATGCCCTTAACCCCTAAGACTTTTTAGATTATTTACAGTTGAACACACACACACACACACACACAGGTGATGAAGAGGCTCCTGTGCTCAGGTAAACCTCCTCCTCCTCCTCGTCCTCCTCGTCCTCCTGCAGCAGGACTCAGTGTCAGAGACAGAGAGGACGCTGAGGAGGCTCCATGTTAATTCTCCTCTCTAGTATGTCCTCTTTGTCTCATTAGTGTCTTCCTCCTGTCGTCTCTCGTCCTCGGCCTCTTTCATTCTCACCGTCGCAGCTAATGAGTCGCGCGTGTGCTGAGGAACCAGCGGCGTGCGAGTCCAGGCCGGCTCATTTAGAAGTTAAACACCGGGGGGACACGAGTGAAGAAGAGGCGTCTCACGCGCACAGGCACGCGCGCTGCTTTCATGTGTCTGCAGCCACAGATCTAATGACACAGAGACGCGTTTGAATGTCTCAGCGTGAGACGCCGTTAAAGCACAGATGAAAACATCAGAGCGGAGACAAGTTTGCTGAGTTTTTAATTCAAACATGGAGAGAAGCTCGCTGCACACACACACACACACACACACCACAGTCACAGTTCACAACAACAACAACAACAACAACAACAATGAGAAAGTTTCTCTTTAAAGCACCAGTGTGTAACTGCAGATTTTTGTTGTACCTAATATTTTGGTTTCATCGACTGAATCTAATCTGTGTTGTTGAGACTCTGTTACCTCCTATGTTTTAAACATCATCATAAAAATGCATTTACTTCAAACCTCAACTCAGTTAATCTGGGTTAATCTGGGTTAATCTGGTTCATGGTTCTATGCAGGGTTGAAATGTTGTTCTTCTCATTAAATTAATTCATTTCAAAGCTGTTTATTCATTCAAACAGTGATTTAAACCCAGAGCTGCTGTTGCTGCTACTGTTATTGTTACTGCTGCTGCTGCTGCTGCTGCTGCTGTTATTACTGCTGCTGCTGTTACTGTTGCTACTGCTGTTGCTGCTGCTGTTGCTGTTGTTACTGTTGCTACTGCTGTTGCTGCTGCTGTTGCTGTTGTTACTGTTGCTGCTGCTGTTGCTGCGCTGTTATTGCTGCTGCTGCTGGCTGCCGTTACTGTTTGCTGTTGCTGCTGCTGCTGCTGCTGCTGCTGTTGTTAAGCTGTTACTGTTGCTGCTGCTGCTACTGCTGCTGCTGTTACTGTTGCTGCTGTAACTGCTACTGCTGCTACTTTTCACCACTAGGGGGCAGCATGAGACAAGACGTCTCAGGGAGGAAGCTGAGAAAGAAAAAAGAAAATACACTGATTTTGATTTGACTTGAATAAGAGCACAAAAATGACAACAATGAAATGAAGTAGATTATAAAACAATAACAATGTTGAAATTAAAAAATGACTTTGTGCACTGTAAAAAAAAATCAAAGTAAATTAAGCCTCGTTTTGACCAGATTTTCCCCTCATTTTAAGGAACATGACAGTTACAGGTGATTCTTTGATTCTTTGTCTCAAAACATTTGAGAATATTTGTATTTTTTCTCATAGGATTGTTTTGTTGAATTTCCATGAGGAGGTGTGTGTGTGTGTGTGTGTGTGTGTGTGCAGGGACTCCTCACCGCTCTCTCTCGCTTTTATCAAGTGAGAACATTCATTGAGACACGTTGAGCTCATTTAACCCACTTTACCTTCACCGAGTGTCTTTTTTCAATCACCGATGCCGTGGTTGTTTCAGCTTCTCACCGTCTCTCAACATTAAATAACTCAAGGACATTTTCACTCATTTAAAAAAAAAACATGTTTTTAAATAAACACAACATCGTTGAACAAGAGAAGTTAGAGCTGTGACCTTCAGGAGCAGAAACATCGCAACAGTCTGTACGATAACATGATAAACACACTCAGGTCATGTGGTTAAACTGCTCTGACTGCTCCTGACCTTTGACCTTTTGACCATGTGCCCAGGACTGTGTCGGTTCACTCTCCCACACCAAAGCCCATAGAGAAAACCTGTGATTTTAACATCACACACACACACACACACAGGAGTTGTTGATCCACTGCTGCCTCCATCACTGAGTTCAAATGTCTGATTTTGTCAATTCGGCATTTGAAATCCTTCACTTTGATCAACCTCAGTGACACAAAGTGACCACACGAGGCAGCAGTGGACCAGCAGCTCCTGTGTCCCCGCCAGCTAAAATCACTGATTTTCTCTATGGGCTTTGGTGTGGGAGAGTGAGTGCTTTACAAACGTCAGTTTCCTGTGTGAGAAGTCTGTCTCGCAGTGAGACGTGTTCTTTAGACAACGCAGGACATTTTTCTGTCATGTGACTCAAACCTGCGTCCTCGCGGTCGACGTTGCTTATTCATCAGTGCCTTAAATAAGTTTTTTGCGCGGTGCAGTTAGTGTTGTGGTGTGTGGACTCTGTGGCCTGCTGCGCTGTGGTTACCTGAAAGTGTTTTCCGCAGCAGAACAAATGAGCGGTGAGAAGCCTGAAAAACTGGAACCCAGCCGCTGCTTCTGTCTTTCTGCCGCACGGCGGGCAGAATTTGACTCAAAGAGGCTCAGACACGAGCTGAAGACACATCGACGCGGCCGCGGACACACAAATTGCTGCATTATGCCATGTGACTTCCCGCTGAGCTTTTCATGTGCAGGCTAAAGGGAGCGGCTAATGAAAGCTTCCACGTTCAGCCAGTGTCTTTGTGAGCATGAGACCACACTGCAGTGTGGACTGGAAAGAGATGTCCTTTTTTATTCTGTGAAGATTCTCTCGCTTTATTAAAGCTGATCGTTGGTGTTGTGCGTCCACGTGTCGCTCCTCATGCAACATTCAACGCACAAAGACACACATTAGATTCTGAAAAGAGAAATGTGTTTGAATCATTCAGCCAACGCTGGGAAATTCTAAACTTTTCTTTTGTTTCTTTTGTCCTATGTATGTGTACATATACATATATGTGTATATATACATATATATATCACTTTTCTCGAGTGACCTGACCAAGAAGACCTGTCTGTAAAGTGTTTAATTCATTCATTCATCTTCTACTGCCTTAAATGAAAGAAAATAGCAGAACATAACACATCATCGTTAGCTGTGACGGACGACAAAACCGGAGGCAACCTTTGTTTTTGAACCAGTGAAATGATTATCTCCGTCATTCATGAGTTCCTGGGTTGATCGCTTAGTCGTTTAAATCCATAACATGTTGGAAAATTGTATGAAAAATATACATGCTCATCTCTGGATAGCTAGCTAATGCTAATTAGCAAGTTTATGTGTTTATTTCTGCATTATGTGCTGTTTACTTTTTGGTTTACATGTTGTGTCACCCATCCATCTATCTATCTATCTATCTATCTATCTATCTATCTATCTATCTATCTATCTATCTATCCAGTTGGTAGCTAGCTAGCTACCACTAGCTAATGAGCTGGCTAACTGTAGCCACACAGCTCCAGGTTTTCAGAATTATTGATTTTCTGAAACAGGAATTTAGAGCAGAACATAATGAATCCATTAGTTGATTGTCAGAAGTATATGATAATGAAGTAATCACACAGGTCAGTGTTTGATTAAAAAAAGGCTAATTATTCTGATTTTCTTCACGATTTTGCTTTGTTTACGTGGTCATTAATTTACAGTAAAAAAACAATGAAATTGACAAAAACAAAACAATTACATGCAGACTGAAAACATTTTCTTAGCTTTTCGTCTTCATGTCATTGAGAAGAAGAAGAGACGGTGAAAGAAGACTGAGTCACTGCAGAAACAGAGATGCAGGAAATATTTCAAATGTAAAATTCAGATGATGATAAACTTTGTTTTATTATTTTACTGAAGTTTTCCTGCTGTTTTCACAGTAACTGAGAGTAGTTTTCATATTTAAGGGAAACAAAAATGTGATTTATGTACAAGTCTTGTCATCAAATGTTTTCATTTAAAAAGTCTTCAAATGTGTATTTTTCAGTCCGTCAGCTTAATGACAATAACATTTAAAACAAATGTTTAAAACCTAAAAAAAATATCCAGTTGATTTTAAATGATAACATTTTCTAAATGTAAAAATTCACTCTGTCACATAAGAATGTTTCTGTGTGATTTAACGTTTAGAACAAAAGTAGCTTTAAAAATGTGATTATAATAGAATCACTGATATAAATGTTACCGTTTACACACAAACACACGCTGTGAAGTGTCTCACGGGTGATAACAGTGATCTTCCACCAGGTGAGGGCGCTCTCCCTCTTTCCCTCCCCTGCACAGAATCCTCTCACACACACAAAATGACCAAATGAGTCCACCTTCATGTTTTCATTTGATTCAAGGTTGTTTTTTTAATGAAGTCAAACAGTTTCTGCTGATTTTCGCAGGTTTTGATCAAATGTTTGAATTTTTTTGCTCAAAGGTGCTTTTATAATTATGTTTATATAATTATGTAATCGTACAATAAATGTCCTGAACCTGAGAGAAAGTTTCAGATACTGAATAATAAACACATCACATGTAGTTTATGTTTGTTTTTATCGACATTCCAACTTAGTGTTTCCCAAACACTGGGTCGGACTCCACAGGTGGGTCATGGGAGACTTTTTTAGATGTATGTAATTAAATTCTATTAATGATGATTAAATAATCTGATTATGAGCTCAGATTAAAAGAAAGATGATGGTTTGTGTTGCACAGGGTTTTTGAATATAAATTCATAGTGTGTTTGCTTTATTAGTGACCGTTATTTTATGAATATAAAGAGACTTAAACACAAATTACTTCATACATCAAGATCCCAAATGTCCTTTGATATACCAATAAGAGAAAATATGAGAATATGGTTTCATAATTAAAAGATTACATAGTAAATGAAAGGCAGACAATATCGCACACAAATCAAAGGCATCGTCATTCCCAATTTTCTGCTCATGTTGTTTTTTTGTTGTTTTATTTAATTTTTTGCTCTTGGTGTCAAATTATTTAACACTTTTTTTCTTCAAAAATCACGAGAGACAGACATTTAAAAAATAATTTTAAACACTCCCAACAATTCGCCACTTGCAATACCGCTGTTAGCCATTTTTGTCGCTGTAGATCGAGATTGACCGGATAAAGCCACCATGAACCGGAAACACTACACTATGGCCGTGGCTAGCAGCATGTATCTGCGGCGTTAGACTCCACAATTGTCTCGCATTTTTAAATTAAGCTGTTTTTAATCTGTTTTGTACGGTTTCGCGTGTTTTATAAACGCACAGAAAGCATCCGTCTCGTCACCGGAGATGGGAGTCCCGGCGTTTTTCCGCTGGCTGAGCCGGAAGTATCCGTCTATCATTGTTCACTGTGTGGAAGAGAAGGTAAGCGGCTGTTAGCATGTTAGCATATGTCTGAATGTGTTTGCGCCACAAGGGTGACGCTTTAAAAACAGCAGGGTTATATTGTGTGTATGTGTCGTTTCAGAAATAAACCGACGGATGCGTATTTTTGTCTTACACTTGATGTCGCGTTGTCTTTAAATTAGTTTGTTTTCATCAAATCATCCGCAAAACATGGGAAGTTTGTGGACTCCTCCATGTAAACAAACCCGCCTCTTTAGTTCAACGACAACTATTTTTGAAACGATTAGTCGACTAATCGTATCATAAATCACGCACTTGCTCAATAGTCATCTAGTTGCGATATTTCCAATTCACCTCGAGGTTGTTTTTAGCCACGTGCAAACTAAAAACAGTGTTTGATTCAATAATATTTATTTTGTCAAACATTGCCGACTACAAATGATGAATAAATTAGAATAAACTCGAGTTGATGAGGTCTGCGTCCTTTGTAGTAAACGTCTGTAAAACGTCCAAAACGTACGTTAAGGCACGTACATAGTATTATTTTCCTCGCAGTGGCAAGAACGAGAATAAAGTAAGTTCTAGCCAGGACATGTCATACTTAGATATACATCCATACGAGAAACTCAAACTCAGTGCAGAATTCCCGGGAAACAGTGTTTGTCAACTCCTCAGTAAGCAAGCTAGCCATTGGCTGTCCTAGAAGCCGCCAAATGACGTCATCGCCAAATCTGCATAATTGGTCGTGTGCACGTAATTGCAGAGAGGAATGGACAGGAAGTGTCTGTGTTTAGAAATACAAATGAACTAACTTCTGTCAA
This sequence comes from Solea senegalensis, assembly GCF_019176455.1. Classification (NCBI taxonomy): domain Eukaryota; kingdom Metazoa; phylum Chordata; class Actinopteri; order Pleuronectiformes; family Soleidae; genus Solea; species Solea senegalensis. The sequence continues at coordinate 20,204,479 of NC_058037.1, forward strand.
TTCTAGTTTTTTTGTGTGTTTTTTTTAATGAGACACTGGACTGAAAAGACACTTAAGGAGCCAAAACAATCACACAAACTTGTTTCAATTAGTAAGAAAGACACTGATTAATCATTTACTAAAATAGTGTCTGTGTATGTGCAGAGACAAAAATGTGACGATCCAGCTTCAGCAAGATGGAGCAGTTTTTATTTTCCAAGCACCACAGCAATACGCCATCCCTACATCTACGGTGGCCTGTAGTAATTTATTACTGTATTTAATTTAGCAGTTAATCATTACAATTCTAGGTAAATCAAATAAGCTAAGCTAATGGTTGTGTGCTTTTCTTGGCCTTTTGACCCACTCTGGTATATTTATATAAACATGTATTAATGTGTTGTCTATGTGAAACAAACCAGTAAGTAAATGTTTATTTACATATTTGATGTTTTTTTTTGCTTTGCCGACACAGGGAAGAGAATCTAATGGAGTCCGTGTTCCCGTCGACACGACGAAGCCCAATCCCAACGAGGTGGAATTTGACAACTTGTACTTGGACATGAATGGGATCATTCATCCTTGTACACATCCTGAAGACAAGTGAGGACATTTAAGACACTTCTGTCAACACTGCTACATTTTTCTAGAGTTTTAATAGTTTTTTTTAAACGTGTTCTGTCCTGTTTTCACAGACCTGCACCCAAAAATGAAGATGAGATGATGGTGGCCATTTTCGAGTACATTGACCGTCTCTATAATATCGTGCGGCCCAGGAGAGTTTTGTACATGGCCATCGATGGTGTCGTAAGTAACTTACAGTAACAGAAACCCACCTGTTACTTTATCAGAAACTGAAATGTCCACCAGAGTCTGATTTGTTGTATTTAATGAACCAAATACTGTTTCATCTGTGGGAAAACATTGATCATTTTCATTTCTTATGTAATATATGTACAGTACAGTAGAAATAATTCACCCTCTCACCGCCTTCAGGCCCCGCGCGCCAAAATGAACCAGCAGCGCTCTCGCCGTTTCCGTGCCTCCAAAGAAGGAGTGGAGCTGACGGACGAGAAGCATCGCATCAGGGAGGAGATCATCCAGAGAGGTCGGCGTGTGTTTGTGCACCTGTAATTACAGATGGCAAAGAGAGGACACGGATATGTTCTCCTATAATCTGGGGCTCATTTAAACTGGTTTGAAAGAGGAAAAACACTCCTTTCTTTGTGACATTATTTGAACCCAGAACAGCCAGTATCTCAGTTTCTCTTCAGTCCAGTCGGTCTGTTGGTTCAAAATTTGATGGGGGGTGGAGTGGCTCAGTGGTTAAGACCCTGTGTGCAAAGACTTCATGGTCGCAAGTTTAACTCCACCCCTGGCAGATTGTACTCAATTCCCTTGTAAATCGCTTTGGATAAAAGCGTCTGCTAAATGACATGTAATGTAATGTAATGTAATGATGGAATTTATAAATGGCTGAACTGTAGTTATCTACTCATGATTGTTCTGTTTGTTTGTTTTACTCCTCAGGAGGTTACCTTCCACCTGAGGAGATTAAAGAGAGGTTTGACAGCAACTGCATCACTCCAGTAAGAAACCAAAACTCAAAAGCATTTTTTACACATGAATTTTAGCAGATTAACCTTTTTTTCTTTTCTTTTTTTTCAAACCTTATACACATTCTTGTTTCTTCAGGGAACGGAGTTCATGGACAACCTGGCACATTGTCTTCGATACTATGTCGCAGACAGACTCAGCAATGATCCGGGGTGGAAGAATGTTACCGTGAGTGAAACTGCCGCTCTGTGGCTGTAGACACCAGAGTTGTGTGCCGATGTATGAACGGCTCGGTCACTGATGTCGTGTCTGTGATGCAGGTCCTTCTGTCTGACGCCAGTGTTCCAGGTGAAGGCGAGCACAAGATCATGGACTACATCCGCAGACAGAGAGGTACAATTATTACAAACAAGTACAAATAATACAGAGGTTCCCAATCCCCCTGTGCTCGGGTCCAGCATCAGGCCCTGGACCGGACCCACACACACTGTACCACATTTATGTCCTCATTTAATGTTGAATGTACTCGTGTTTGTGATTCACAGCTCAACCCAACCACGACCCCAACACTCACCACTGCCTGTGTGGAGCCGACGGTGAGTGGAACTCTGTCTGAACTGGTGTTCAGTTCTGCGTTAAACTCACCCGTCTTTTGTTTTTGTTTTATTTCTCCCTTCCCCGATCAGCTGACCTGATCATGCTGGGCCTCGCCACGCACGAGCCAAACTTCACCATCATCCGAGAAGAGTTCAAACCCAACAAACCGCGGCCGTGTGCTCTCTGCGGACAGATGGGTCACGAAATCAAAGACTGTCAGGGGACGGCCAGAGAGAAGCAGGGAGAGGTGAGGAGTCCAGCCCGCACAGTATGGAAGTACCGTGCCCATGTGTCTGTCTGTCAGTCACATGACTGTCCAACCGTTCACTCAGCGAGCTTCAAATGTGACTTTTTGATGAGGTTTGGTTGAGAAATGTGACAGATTGGGGCTTAGCTTTGCTCCAGAGCTGCAAATAAAAGCGTTTGTCATTGTCAACAATAGGATGAAGATGAATTATGAACGTAATGGAAACAAAAATAAAATGTATGTGATAGAATGTGAGTATTTTCTTTTGTGCTTTAAAATGCCACCTCTGTGTCTTTTTCAGCACGACGAGTTTGCCGGCACGGTGCCGGTCTCTGAGCAGGAGTTCATCTTCATCAGACTGTGTGTTCTGAGAGAGGTCAGTTTGTGTTTCTGTGTTCCTTTTATGATTTTTTAGTCAGGAAAGATTCGATGATTTAAAGCTTCAGCTTACCAGAGTTTGAGAGTATTTGAAAAACTGGACTCGTCCTCGTGTGTTTTTAGTATCTGGCCAGAGAACTGACCATGGCCAGTTTGCCGTTTCCCTTTGACTTTGAGAGGAGCGTCGACGACTGGGTCTTCATGTGCTTCTTTGTCGGGAACGACTTCTTACCTCACCTGCCGTCCTTGGAGATCAGGTGAGCTGCCGTCTCTTTGTTTGTTTGTGTCTCTGTCGTGGAGCTAAAGCAGCGTCCAAACATCTCAGCAGTTACAACGCTGATTTCCATCTCTCGGTTTTCTGGTAATAATTGTGCTTGTTTGTGAAAGTTTCATTATAAATAAACCAGAACCACACACATGATACCGCTGAATATGTCCAGCCTATGATCACCAGCAGGCATTTTACAGTCATTTGACCAGCAGAGGGTGCTGTGAGCGCAGTGTGCCCTCTTTTCTCATCAGACGAAGACAGTTATTTTGAAATGTTGAATTGAAAAAACAAACAGAATCACCAACAGAACGTCTTCACTTACAGATGTTGGCTCACCGATATCTAATCCAGTGATTTCTGACGATATTGGACTGACACTAAATCTGTCAGCTCTCAGTCTCAGGAGAGAGCGTTTAACCTTCGTCTCTGACTTTAACCAAATCTGCTGCTGCTGTTGATGTCGTTTAAATCAAAAGCTAAAACGTCTCCTCGCGTCGTGTCTTTCAGAGAAGGAGCGATCGATCGACTGGTCAGAATCTACAAAGACGTCGTGCACAAAACTGGGGTGAGCATCCTTGTAAATCTGAGCGACGCCCCCTGCAGGCTCGTCTGGAGAGAACACGGACCTCATAGTTGTTGTTTTTTTTTTTTGTTTTTTTTTTACAGGGTTACCTGACGGAGAACGGCTACGTCAACCTGGAGCGGGTGGAGCTGATCATGCAGGCGGTGGGCGTGGCCGAGGACAACATCTTCAAGAAACGCAAAGAGGACGACGTGAGATGTTTCCTCCCTTCCTCTCGTCCTCTTGTTGTCGTTTCACTGTCTCACACTAAGACGTCTGTTTTCAGGAGAGCTTCAAGAGGAGAATGAAAGACAAAAAGAAGCGGATGAAAGTGAGTCAAACTCATTCAGTGACTTTTCTTTCGGTTTTTTGTGCACGGTGTCATTTACACATGTTTTGTCTCCTATCTCTGTGTGTGTGTGTGAGTGTAGGCGGAGCAGCGAGGCCCCGCCTACCTGACCACGGGCCAGTTCGCCCCACAGGCTCTGGGGAGAAGAGACCGACCCGACGCGGTCCAGAACGCTCGCCATCAGGCGTACGACATGAGGATGCAGAGGGAGCAGCACAACATGGTGCCGCCTTCATCTGATGTTTTAGGATTTGGAGTGTGTTTATTCAACCTTTTACTTATTGATTGTTTGTTTGTTTACCTGCAGGACGCAGCTCAGTCTTTGAAGGCCATGATGAAGAACGGAGGCAACGTAAGGAAATCACATCTCATCGCGAATGTTTACACACCTTCATGGTCACGTTAACGTTTTTGTGCGCGCGATGTTTTTGTCCAGTCGTCTGCGGGGACGAGCGACAGCGCAGACAACAGGGGGGTGAAGAGGAAAGCCGGCGACAGCGACAGCGAACCTGAGCCTGAAGACAACGTCAGGTAAGTGTGTGTGTGTGTGTGTTAGAGGTGGGAGCAGGGTTTATGTTAGCTGCTATATGTCACAGGAATTTGGCTGGCAAAAAGTTTAGGTTTAGGTGAACATGCAGACTTTTTTTTGCCGTTGCGTCCATGCGGTGTTTTTGAAAACGCCTCCCGGAGTTTGGAAAATATCGTGTTTCCACGTAGACGGAGAATTTAGGAGAACGATGACGTCACATTCCCAAACAAGATTTCAGATTGTTTGAACTTCTTAAATGTGAATATTTTCTTCATTTCTTTGCTCTGGATAACAAAGAAATCATTAAAAATGAATCGTTTTGGTTTGCCGACAAAACAAGACATTTGAGAACATCGTAATTTCCAGGGATGAAAACAGATCACCAGTGTGTGCGTTTCTTGTTACACGTGTCAACTGAACATTGGCCGTCAAAAAATATTTTCTCGTGTAAACTCTGGGTGGGAGAAATCATCCATTGTGTCATTATGTCCAATACATCCCACGGTGTAAATGCGTGCGTAATTCCACCAGCATAATCTGGATTAAGAGCTGACGTGTGGGGAACAATGTCACGTTAGCGGAGGATTCACAAACGACCAGAGAGAATTAAGCAAGTGATTATGAATGTTGCAGAAAACTGAGAAACAAACTAATGTCGTGTCTGACCTCCTGCTCGTGTTATCGATGAGTTCTAACTTAATTTTTGCAGTGGTTATAAATCCATACAGTTCAGTGTTCTTTCCTATTTGACTCAAATTTTCTTTATATTACTAAACATTCTTTCCATATATTTTTTATTATTATTTATAAGTTTTACGATAAGATTGTGTCCATTGATGTAATCTGTAAACAACAAAGTTAGAACTCAGACAGTTAAAATCACATTTTTTGAAGGATATTGGCTAAATATCGATATCGTCAAAATAAAAAACGGCCAAAAACATCGTTGCTGAGGAATAATTGTTTGAAATAATCGCGATTATGATCGAGCAGAACCTGCTTTTAAAATGCAATTATTTAATAATCACTTTAGAATCATTTAAGAATCATAAATTTAATGGAATCACTTAGATTCCGTGTGTGTGTGTGTGTGTGTGTGTGTCATTAAAATTCCTCTTTAAATCAGTCTTTCCAGCTTCCTCCTCCTCAGAGTCAGTGATGCTGGTGTTAAACAGAAGCAGTGAGATGAACTCATTAATGCCTCAGTGCTGCAGCGCGCGCGCACGCACACACACACACACACACACACACACACACACACACAGTGATTAACATGTAAAGCAGGAACACTGGAGTAAATTCCTCTGCGACGCACTCGTCAAAGCCGCTAAATCCGTCGGGCTAAATTGGTATTCATGGAGGCTTTCTGCTCTCAGGAGCCGGCCGGCGCTCCCTGCAGGCCGCCGCGAGGATCTGCCGCACAGATGCAGCCCCTGCTTTGATTATGTGTCAAAGCATCGTTTATTTTTATTTACCTTAGAAACTGTGCACCAGAGAGTTAAAGGCAACGCGTGGAATTCTCAGAGACTGAAATTTAAAAGGATGTTGAATGTGTTTCTAACAAACTGGGAAAATTTCCTCATCCTCTCATTCTATTCCCTGGAATTTTTCAGTTTTCTTTGATTCATAAAACAAAGAAGATCCTTCAAAGTGACTTTTTGTGTTTGTGGACAAAGACGAGACGTTTGTCAAACACTTTATGGACAAAAGAAAATAATGGACAGAAACGTATGAAGACAAGTCAAAACAAATACTTTTTTATGTGAATGTGAATATGCTCTGAATATGAAAAGAAATCATTCAAACGCAATCGTTTCTCAAAAACATTTGAGAACATCATCATTTCCAGAGTTTGACAAACACTGATGAATATTTTTCAACATTTTATGAACCAAACAACTCGTCAAATAATCAAGAAAATAACCGTCAGCTTATTCAATGATGAAAGTAATCGTGAAATAAAGCCATGACGATAATTTAAGACTATTGATTTAAGTCACAGAGGGAAAGAGCGACCAGGGAATGTTCATATTTTATTTTTATTGGTTGATTTGCTAATGTTTTAATAATAAATGGCCGTTGCAGTCCCAGTTCACTTGATTTTGGTCAGATTTTAACTGTTTTCTTTCTGAACAGACACTAAATTATAATTTTGCTGAATGAATAATAACGGTTCTCGTTGCAACGGGACAATATTGATCGTTAAAGTGCTCAGAATCAGACATGACGGTTTCTTGCAGGCTGTGGGAGGACGGCTGGAAACAGCGATACTACAAGACCAAGTTTGACGTGGACGTGAGCGACGAAGACTTCAGGAAGAAGGTGGTGAAGTCGTACGTGGAGGGACTGTGCTGGGTGCTGCGCTACTACTACCAGGTCAGCTGATACCCTCATCACACACACACACACACACACACACTGAGATTTATTATAATGGTGTTGTATTGTTGAGCTAACGAGATGCATTCAAAGACCCTGGTAAATTTCCAAACTTCTGCAAACATGAACACACGAAGTAGACGATCTAAATACTTGCTGCTGTCTCCTTGTGCTCATAAATCCACCACAACTGAGGTTGTCATTGGAGGAGAACGTTTTTAATTTTACAGACAACCATCGTAACTCATCGACTTTTATAATCAAGCAATTAATAATTATTTACTAAACGAATCGGCGGCGACCGGAAAAAAAAAAACCTAAACGTTTGAAGGCGTCACCATTTTGAAGATGGCAAACAAAACCTTCATTCAGATCTACTCTAGTGACACAAAGTGACCACACGAGGCAGCAGTAGACCAGCAGCTCCTGTGTCCCTGCGAGCTAAAATCGCTGATTTTCTCTATGGGCTTTGGTGTGGGAGAGTGAGTGGTTTACAAACTTGAGTTTCCTGTTGGAAAAGTCTGTGTCACAGTGAGATAAAGACGTGAAACATGTTCTTAAAGAGTTATTTCTTTAATATCGTGGAGTTTTTGTGTGACTCCTCCTCCTCTACACTGTTTGCCGTGTGCTTAAACACTATTTCATTTCAAGATTAAGATCAATATTTTAGCACAGAGAATGATTTAATCAGCTGTGCGGCCTCTTCAGTTGAGCCGGGGGGGGGGATTTGTTCAGGCTCACCGTGAACGCACGCTCGCCGCTAACTCCACATGCTCGACAATCCAAAGCCCCCGTCCCCCGGGGTGGGGGCCGCGCTGTGGATGAATTCATTAACGGGCCCCTCAGTGGACGGGGACGTGTCTGCTCTGTGCTGTCGCACATTCACGGTTGTGTCCGCTATCATCACACACACACACACACACACACACACACACACGAAGCAGAGAGAGAGGGTGGTGTTTATCCAAAACACAAAAGAGCCAATGAGAGAGTCACACTTCATTTCTGTCTCTTCTCAGCCTTTGTTTTCACAGTTTTTATTGTTTTAAATGTTAAATTCTGTAAGCTTAGCCATAAAAAATATTGTAACGTCTTTCAGAAGTATTTAATATATAAATAATAAATAAATCTAGTGTTGGAATTGGGCTGAAACGAATCATATTGTCAGAGTAAGTTAACGAGATGTCAGAAAATAGTTGTTTTGTCTGAATTTTTCACTCCTGCACCTGTTGTGAAGCTCGGCTTCACTGCAAATTTGTCAAAAGTACATTCATTTACATCAAATTAAAAAAAAAACATTAAAATTGTCACTTAATAAGAGGTGACGATCAAGGTTTTGGCGGGTTTTTTTTATCTTACATGAGAATGTTTTTTGGTTGGTTTTGTTTAGGTGTTGAAGCAACAGCAGATGTTTTTAATCCAAAAATAAAAATGGACAAATGCTGAATAACTGGACTAAAAAGAGTTAGTGGCGGAACTAGCAGCAGGCACTGTCACCGATGGTAGTGCTAGCATCGGTGATGCCGTCATTTCTTTACGAAATTAACTCTTTTGGTAATCGATTATTCAGGTTGAGTGGCTTTTTATTTATTTTTTTTAAATGATTAGAACCAGTTGTGTGATTTTTCAGCTTCTTAAATGTGAATATTGTCTGGTTTCTTTGCTCCTTTTTAAAACAGAGAAAATCGAAATCATCAATCAAGACGTTTGAGAAACATCGTTTCCAGAGTTTGACAATGTTTGATGGACAAAACAACTCTATAATCGTAATTTAATCTAAGTCTGTCCAACAAGTTTTCCAAACTTCAAAAATAATGACTTTCTCAAATGTCTCAACAGATAATTTTTTTTAATTCTGGTTATCAAGTCACAGAGGGAAGACGAGACCAGGAAGTATTCACATTTTTATCTTTTTTTATCTCATCGGTGATTTAGTTAAGTAATGTTTCATAAAGAAAAATAAGCATTACAGACCACTCGAGTTTACTAGAGTCTGTGTAAAATTACAAGGCGTTTTCTTTCTAAACAAGATCGTTAGTCATGATTCACAGCAAGCGACACAATGTCAGGTGCAGGACATGAGCTGCTGATGGAGTTACAGTGGAGTAACAAGCCCCTCCCCCTTCCGATCACCTCTCTCTAACTGTCCAAAACCAGGGGAAAAACTGAGAAAGCGACGTGTTCTTAAAGTTGTCGTATCTCAGGAACGGTTGATGACAGAGAGTAAATGATTAGTGTGTGAGCGTCAGGAGGCTTTAAGCCACGCCCATGTTTACATCTGTGACAAAAGGCTGTGAAGTGACAGAGAAACGACACCCTCGTCTTCATGTTTAAAAAAACTCCAGAGCTGAGTTTTAACATGGGAGTGAATGAGAGGTTTGAGTAGAACTCTCTGTGCTTTTAGGTGACGTCTACACTGTGAGGCTCTAAAGTGGGCGGGGTCGTGATTGTTTTCCATTGGTGTGTATGTGAAAATGATTCAGTTCGCTCACCATTCTCGATGAAACGGACACGTTTCATGGCCAAATTTGGGTGGAAGAGGAAAAAAAAACGAAAGCTCAGATGTGTCTTTGTGTCGCTGCGTCTTCTCTGTGATTAACAGACTGGATCATCATCAGCAGTTGATTAGTTACACGCAGTCATAACTAACGTGACTTCATTCATCGCAGTTGTCTTTAATCTCCACAAGTTAATCCCCACATTTCCACAGTGTGAAATTTATGGAGTTTTTTTGAAATATTTAATCAACTTCCACTGATGTAAATGATGTAGAGAGGAAAGACAAAGCAGTGGATGAAACCGCAGCTGAAACTCAGCCAGATCATTTTCTTCTTTAAAGCTTTTTGTTCTCCGCAGCGTCAGAAATAAGCAGAAACCTTGACGTGAACACAAAGTGCCGCAGTTTAAATACAGGGAGCAACAACAGTATATATAACAAAATAACCGGTCTCACCCCAATCCCATTATTCACTTTACATCAAATATGGAAAGTGTGTGGATTTATGCCTTTTTCAATTGTGTCTAACATTTCTGTTTTCACATAAACACAAATGAAACGCACACAAAATTTAAATTTCTACTTAAAATATGTATAATCACCATATTTAAAATGTTTATACCATGATTAAATTTGATCCCCCCCCACCCCCCGTCACAATTGACCAATTTAAGGACTTTGTTTTAATAAAATGTGAAAATAAAATGATTTGAATGAAATCAAATATTTAATAAGAACTTTTCACTAATACGTTAAAATGAATAAAGTAAAAAAAAATGGGTATCCGAAGTTCACTTTACAAGGTGGAGTCAAAATAGTGTGTGTAATATAATAATCTGAAGAAGTTAAAGAAACTACAGTTTAATAGAAGATTAACATTTTTTGTTTATTAACTCACTAAAATAAATGTGAATTCATCACAATTTTTCTATGTATTTACGTTTACAATGTCAATTATGATTATTATTATTGGTCCAAATAATCACATTATGATTATGAGACATTATGACAATTGACGCCAGGCGCCGCTGATTTGATCGCGTCGTGTTTATTTACTCAGAACTGTTTTCTCTCGTTGTTTATCGGGGACGGTCGACGTTGTGGTTTGTGACCTTTGACCTCTCGCCGGCCACAGTCACAAACAAGTTCCTCCTGTCGGACAAAAGCGGGTCGTGGCATTAGCATAAATGATGTGTGCGATTATTGTAATGTGCGGCACGGCGCCCCCTGCGGCTTTTCTCATGGTAAAGTCCCGTATTATCATGTGAATGAGCGCCTTTGATAACAAAGTGGCTCTCTGAATGACGCGGGCTTGGATTCAGCAGAGGTGGATTGTGGGAAGTGAAGGTCGCCGTGTTTGCTGAGGAAGGATAAGTGGTCCACACGCGGTTATTTATTTATGCTTTATTTAAATGTCTGTCTTCTGTCCTCTTATATAATTATGTAAAAAAACATTTGTTACTTTTTCCCCTTTTTGACTCTCTGGTAAATGTATTGACATTTATTGATCTTTCTAGAGCAGCAGTTTAAGTGTAAAAAGGTTTAAAGCGGGTTTTTAAATGTGTTTCAGAAGCCGTCTGTCCATGTTCCTGTCGCCTTGTACTCCATCAGCTGTCGTCTGTCGCTCTTCTTGTCTTGAATTTTGTCCGTTTGATCCATTTTTCCTCGTGCGGAGCTTCCTTTACTCTGAGACTTTGTGTCATATTCTTCATTATTTAGATTTACTCTAAAATCTGTGTCCACTGATCCTTTATCACCAATGAATCCTGTGTCATTTCCCAACATGGTGTTATTTTAATGACATTTCCAGTGGCTTGCGTCCATCCGTCTCATATTTGAACACTTATTTTATACACTTTTTGTCCCCTTTCCTGTATATTTATTGTTTTTTATTGATTTTTATTGATTTTCCTGCTCCACTGTGAAGAGACACAGCTGCACTTCAAGTGGAAACATCTTAAGTTTGTTTTTTTTTAGTGTCAGATTGTTAAGAGGAACTTGAGACACAATAAAATTGACCTTTTATTTCTAAACTTAAGTCTTAACAAATGAAACTTTAATAATGTCGACTGTAAAAACACTGGATTCACTGAGAAAAGGCAGCAAAGACGCAAAGTTTATGTGCTGCAGAGAAACTCGAGTTCACAAATGAAAAGGTCAACTTTCTGCTCATATTTTAATTTTGTTTTTCTTATTTTCTGTCTCAAGTGTTAATGGATGAAACTCTTCTATAGCACAAAGTATTATTTATTCTCCATTTAGAAAGGAGACGTGTAGGAAGTTGACATTTAACACATTGACATTTGAGTGTTAAAAGAATCAGTAACATAATAATGACAATAATGTTGTATTTTGAGGCTTTTTAACTCTAAAATCTGCTCTGAAACACACTAACGACTTTATGATTGACAGGGCTGTGCCTCGTGGAAGTGGTACTTCCCGTTCCACTACGCCCCGTTCGCCTCCGACTTCAAAGACATCAAAGAGATGTTCACCGAGTTTGAGACGGACACCAAACCGGTAAGAACAGACCATAATAACAGAGCCATGTTTATCAGATGCAGGAGAGAAAACGTGTGTGTGTGTGTGTGTAGTTTAAGCCTCTGGAGCAGCTGATGGGAGTGTTTCCTGCCGCCAGCGGTAACTTCCTGCCCCCGACATGGCGGAACCTGATGAGCAGCCCTGTGAGTTTATGAAAGTCCAGAACCAGACTTTTGACCCTCGCCTTTAAACGTCTAGATCATTTTGGCTTCTTACTAACGTCGTGGTAACCACGGTAACCGTGTGTCTTTGACGCAGGATTCCTCCATCATTGACTTTTACCCCGACGACTTCGCCATCGATCTCAACGGCAAGAAGTACGCGTGGCAAGGTGAGTGCGTCAGTGTCAGTGCAACGTCAGTGTCTGATTGTTTTTGTTGGAATATTTGATTTGAAGTGATGAGGCGAAGGGTTCCTCTAATGTGTGTGTGTGTGTGTGTGTGTGTGTGTGTGTGTTTGTAGGCGTGGCTTTGTTGCCGTTTGTGGACGAGCGGCGGTTGAGGGCGGCGCTGGCCGACGTTTATCCCGACCTCTCAGCAGTGGAAGGTGAGTCCGTGATAGAAGTTTAAGTTGATTTGATTTTCCTTTGCTTTTTTCCCCTGACTTCCTTTCATCGCCTTGACTCCTTTCCTTGTCTTCTGTTTTTTCCTTGTCTTTCCTTTCCTTTTTCATTTCCTTGTCTTTGCTTTACTTCATTTCTTTTTGTTTCCTTGAATCCTTTCCTTTCTTTCATTCCATGGTTATTTCTCATCCTACTTTCAACATCTCTCCTTTCCTCGTCTATCCTTTGCTCGTCTCTCCTTTCCTCTTCTTGTATGTTTTCTCTCACATGTCCCTTCCTCTCCTCCCTCGTGGACCCTGCTGATTGTCTCCGTCGTGTGTTGCAGTGAAGAGGAACAGTCTGGGAAGTGACGTCATGTTCCTCAGTAAATCTCACCCGCTCTTCGACTTCATCCATGAACTTTATCGCACAGAAGCTCGAGAGGTAACGAAGCACAAAGTCAGACTTAACCTGTGTTTTACTCACAGATCCTCCTCCTCACACTCTGACACGTCTCCTCGTGTTTGTCCCTCTGAGACATTAACATGGTACAATAACACTTTTCTGCTGTGGTGAAAACGTCGGAGTCATTTCCCTGCAGCTGGAGCCTGAGTTGCGTTGATTTTGCATCTGTGAACTGAAGCGTCACGTGTTTATTAATCAAACTCGTCTGCACAGTTACAGCCGAGCGCCGCAGGAAAAGCAATCAATCGGTTTGATCAGGTTCCCGTTGAACCACATGCTCAACGGTTTTATGCCCCTTTGACCTTAAAAACAGGAACATTACGCTAATACGAATACCAAACATTTGGTTCTTTTAGTTACTGACTCAGTCGGTGCTGATTGTGCGGTGAGCGCCCCCTGTGTTGAGAACCGGTGTAAGTCGAGAGGAGTCACTCATGACAGAGAAACGGGGAAAAAACTGAGGTCATCCACGTTAAATAAAAGACGTCAGTGTAAGTCTACGATGTCTTCAGAACACGTTCACGTCTTTATCTCACTGTGAGACAGACTTTTATAAACCACTCACTCTCCCACATCAAAGCCCATAGAGAAAACCAGTGATTTTAACATCACACACACAGGAGTTGTTGATCCACTGCTGCCTCCATCACTAAGTTTAAATGTCTTATTTAGTCAATTCAGCATTTGAAAATCTTCATTTAGATTTACTTCAGTGACACAAAGTGACCACACGAGGCAGCAGTAGAGCAGCAGCTCCTGTGTCCCCGTGACCTGAAATCACTGATTTTCTCTATGGGCTTTGGTGTGGGACATAAACCCCACTACACAGTTGAGAAGACTGTAACTGCTAAATAAAATGACAATACGACATTGTTGACTTAAGCAGGTGTAGATTTTATTTGGTGAACCTCAAATAAAACCTGGATAATTGACTTAAATCATGTTTTTACACACTGGCAGCTGTTTTCAGTGTGTGTGTTTGTGTCAGTACTTAACACAAGCACACTTCAAAAACCCTGACCTTTCATTTTTACGTTTAATCATCGGTTTAACCCGCAAAACAACAGTATATTTCAATGTTTTTTTCGATATGATTTTGAATCTTTCATGTTATGAAAGATGAGGTTAACGGAAAGTTCTGAGAACATTTCAAGGACGTTTCCCCTCTTACGACGCGCGTCTTCACAGCAGCTGAAGAGAAGCGGCTGTTCCTATTATCCAGAGTCTTAACGCCTCATCACTGAAGTCGCTGGAGGAAAAATGACAAGTCAAAGTGTCTCCGAGTTATAGTTAAATATAACGTGTGCAGCGGTTTGTTAAAAAAGGATTTACTGATTTAAAATCAAAGGTGTGTGGATGTGATGTTGAATAAGACGTCGTTTTTTTGGGGGGGAACTCAAATGTGTGACCATTGTGGATGACAAACTCTGTAACCTGAGTTTTCCTTTGGTTATTTTTACAATAACGATGTTCTCAAATGTCTCGTTTTAATTCACTTCTAATGATTTCTTTGTTTTTATGGAGCAAAAAAAATAGAAAATATTCATTGAAGAAGCTGAAAAATCGCAGAAACTTGTTTTTAATTATTTTAAAAAGCACTCAAACTGATTAATTGATTATGGAAGTTGTCCACAATTAGTTCAGTAATTGATTTATAATGATGATTTCTGGTGAGTACTGTGTGAGTATCACCTGCTGGTGGTTTTTGACTCTTTGTCTTTTATTTTACTCTCGTTCAGGGAACTGAGATTCCTGCAGAGCTTTGCCATGGAATCCAAGGTACATTAAATCTTGATGACGACCCTATTCTACCAGATAAGTAAGGAAGGCCTGCGTTACTCTCACTCACTCTGACTTTTGCCGTCGCTCTCGGCAGCAGAGCCGCTCCAGTGTCACCGCTCTGCCTTTATTTAACTCATTCATCTGTTTGTTTGTTTGTTTGTTTGTTTTTATTCTCCAGTCCGGTGACGTCGCCCATCCCGATGCTGCGAGACATTTCACAGAACAGCGCCATCGGGTGAGAACTTTGAACTACTCACAATGCCTGGTTTAAATGACACAATATGATAGTGATGCGTTTGTTAATAATCCATTCATTTGACTCCAAGGGTGAAGTTCAGTTCATGTGGAAACTACAATGATCTAAACAGTGAGATGAAGACGTGAACGTGTTCTTAAGATAAGGTCGACTTGTATTTCGTGACTAAAATCAGTTTCTCCTTGTGCCTCTGCTGGCAGCTTTAATCTCAGTCGGTGAATATGCATACATGTTATTCATGAAAACAAACCGTCTCTCATATATAGTTTGCTTTCGTGTGTGTAATCTGCTCCAGTGGTGGTGTGATATTGTGTGGAGCAGGCGTTTTCAGTGCAGATTGCTTTTGTCTGCAGTCTTTCATTAGAACAATGTCAGTGTGCCGGCGTGTTTTCCTGACGGAGACGCTGGGAAATGAAGGGGTGAAGCAGACGGGAAGAAAATGACATTAAACACCTCAAAGTCCGTCTCTGTTTTGAAGGGGGAGGTTTTTTTTTTTCCCCCTCCAGCCTTTGAGACACACGTGAGCTAATGGAACTCTTGACTCATTGAAAATGATTTTCCTCTTGTTTCCAGAGTGAAGTTCAAGGATCCGCAGTATGCAGATGGCTTTGTGTTTAAGGCGGTTCTCCTGCCTGACGCCAAGTGAGGCTTTTCACACACACACACACACACTTCTTTTTCCAGCTCTTCCTCATTGCTAAAGAATACGTTTTGGTGTTTTTCCTTTTTCTCCGTTTTTCCAACCACCAACGAATCCCTTTTATTTCATGTATTAAACCCAACAATCGCTTCTTACTTTTCTGGCTTCAAACTAATGTAAAGTTTCCTCCATTTGCTGTAGTTTTTGACAAAGATTATTCTCCATTAGAGGATGTGAAGTCCATGTAATGTCCTCACCTGCGTCTGTTGTTTATTTAGGTTATTGATTTAATTTTTAGACGACTTTACACCACAACTACTGCACTAACCCTACATCCACACCACGATACGATTTTATCACAATATTAAAGTCGTAATACGATATAACGATATTTAAGTCACCATAGGATATTTAAGATATACAATATTATCTTGATATTTAAGTCACGATATGATCAACACACAATATTATCACGATATTGCAAAAATACTGTTGAATACTTGTGAAATCATATATTGCTGTATACTCACCCAATGGTAGTTTTAAAAGCGATATAAATTATATTGAAGCGATATGAAAATGTCATGTTTGGATGACGCTGCGCTCCTTTTACATCATCTACGTTTAAACATGCAAATGAAGAAGAATGACGTAGTGATATTGATTTAAGTTCATTTTGTTTGTTTGTTTGTTTTTCAGGATGCCGACCAAGGTTCTGAGACCGGACGAGTGGGTGAAAGGAAACGGGGAATCATGGAGACCTCAGCTGGGCTTCAACTCAAACCGGCAGCAGGTTCACCTGGACCAGTCAGGCTTCAGAGCTCTGGGGTCAGTTTACTCTTTCTCTTTGTCTTTTACGTCCAACAAAGAGCTTCTGTGGGTTTGTGGGATCAATGTGAATTTTATGTGAATCTGCCCACTGAGGACGTCACAAGAAATCCCATTCACTTATAATGGTCAACACCTAAAATATCTGATTGAAACCCAATTTGGCATATGTGTGAATGTGGATACACTCTACTGTAATCTAGATCTGATACAGATTACGGATTTGGTGGCAATTTTAAACAGAGCAGTTTGTTTGTGATTGGTAGGTGATCACTGAAGCGTGTTGAACTTGTGGATTCTCAAGAAATCCCATTCACTTATAATGGGCAAAACTGTCAAAAAACATAAACATTCTCTGTCAAAACCGACATTCTCTGTCCGATTTAAAACCAAATTTGGCAAATGTGTGCGCCATGAGACACTCTACCACCAGACTAACCTTCATCCAGATCTGATGCAGATTAGTCTGAATTGTGTCATGTTTATTTTAGATTGTAAATGCTGTAAGCAGGTAAAGTTCTATACAGTGGATCAAAATATAAAGAGTTTCGGTGCTGGTTTGACTCCGTAAAGAGGCAGAAACACACACACACACACACACACACACACTGCTGTGTGTTGTTAAACAATAGCTGCTGATTCTGCAACAACTCAAAGACTCAGATTTGGGTGAAGATGAATTTAAAATGTGTTTAAATGATTGTTAACACACACACACACACACACACACACACAAACGGTCCCCATTAACCAGCCGTCCTTGATTATGATCCACACATTGATATTATCATTAAGGAAATGTGAATAATTGAACATCTGGCTCGGGGTTTGCAGCAGAAACGTTTGCAGCTTTAGCTTCAGACGAGTAAATGAGGCAGTTTGGTGGGTTTTTTTGGGATGGAGGTTAAACAGGCAGCTGCTCTGCGGGGAAAAAACAAACGTGTTTTTAAAGAAAATCAGGAACAAAGTTTCTATACGATGTTCGAACTCTAGTGTTGTGTAATTGTCTTTATGTATTGATAACGTTTGGGGTTACAGTTATTGTTTTTGTGCACATACAAATCTTTACTAATGAGAAACAACCTTAACTCGTGTCTGCACATGGTTTTATTTATTAATAAATTGTCAACTTAACACACCTGATCTTTTGAAAAATGACCAAATTATCGAAAACTATTGTATATAACTATTATCTTATTTTAAGGCACAATTGTTTTTCTAAAAACATTTAATTTTCTGAATCAACTCTGATTCTCAAGGTCCCTGTTCAATTTAATATAATATCTATTCATTTAGAAATAGACACAGAGTTAATGCTGCAAGTTACTCTCTCTAACCTGGTGATTCATATAAATATGAATTTATATAAATAGAATTGTTACCTTTGTGCTCTTTCTATGTGATATTCAGTTGTAGATGATAATTCACACTCTAAACCTGGTTAAGTTTGGAAAATATGCAGCCTACAATCACTGTTGGGCATTTTAAAGTAATTATCCAACTGTCCAGCAGAGGGGGGTAGAAGTTTTTCTGCTTCTACATTATAGATGTAGCTAACAGCTCATGTTACTGTTGCGAGATTGGGCAGAAAATGGCCTCAAATCCATCTTTAATCCAAATAAAAAGTGGATTTTCCTCTGCCCCGCCCTCCCTTTAATGAGAGATTAGTTCCTTCCCTGTAAAGATGATCTAAACGATTAAGCTATTATCAGAACTCAGCGGGATTTCTGATCTTTTTCTCCCTGCAGTCACAGCATGAACAGAAACCAAGGCAGAGGACAGTACAGCAACGCTCCACCACCAAACAGCTACCAGCACGGAAACTACCGTTCTTCAGCCAGCGGCGGCCACCAGCCTTTCCAACGTAAGAACACACACACACACACACACACACCCACGTGTCACGTTGTTTTCCATGACCTCATAGCTCCTCCTCAATGTGGGCGGAGTCATCGCAGCACGGCTGTGGGAAACAGTGGTGACTTTTTTAAACGGGACACAAACGCAGTTGTTTTGGGTGTAACTGAATCATTACAGTCTGTGGATTCATATAATATCGTATTGTGAGTTAAATATTGTGACTTAAATAACATGTTGTGACTTGTATGTCGTGACTTAAATATCCTGTTGTGACTTAAATATTGTGATATTATCGTAGCATGACTTAGAAAATGTGATCATTTCGTAGTATGACTTAAATACCGTGGTTTAAATATTGTGTCTTAAATATCATATTGTGACTTTACTCTCGTGGTGATATCGTAGCGTGTCTTAAGTATCATATTGTGACTTTACTCTCGTGGTGATATCGTAGCGTGTCTTAAGTATCATATTGTGACTTTACTCTCGTGGTGATATGACTTAAATATCATATTGTAACTTTACGGTAATATCGTGATATCATATTGTGACTTTACCTCGTAATATCGACTTAAGTATCATATTGTGACTTTACTCGTGGTGATATCAGCGTGACTTAAGTATCATATTGTGACTTTACTCGGTAGTATCGTAGCGACTTAAGTATCATATTGTGACTTTACTCGGTGATATCGGTGACTTAAGTATCATATTGTGACTTTACTCGCGGTAGTATCGACTTAAGTATCATATTGTGACTTTACTCTCGTGGTGATATCGTGACTTAAATATCATATTGTGACTTTACTCTTGTGGTGATCGCGACTTAAATATCATATTGTGACTTTACTCGGGTGATATCGTAGCGACTTAAATTTTATTGTGACTTTACTCGTGGTAATATCGTAGCGGACTTAAATATCATATTGTGACTTTACTCGGTAATATGACTTAAATATCATATTGTGACTTTACTGGTAATATCGTAGCGTGACTTAAATATCATATTGTGACTTTACTCTCGTGGTAATATCGTAGCGTCACTTAAGTATCATATTGTGACTTTACTCTCGTGGGAATGTCATGTTAAGTATTGACATTGCCTTTGCTAAATGTTGGAGATGAACGCATGTTTTCAGGATTTTGAAGTCTTTTTAACTTTGATCTACAGTTGGACATTGTTGCCTTTGATTCTTGTCGGACATTGCGCTCATCACTCTTCAGTGATAACGCTCTGAATTAGAAGTTTATAATCTGGTTTGAAAGTCTCACACATCACATTTCCTGCCTGATAATCACTCCTGTTTCGTCTGTTCTGTGAATATTATTAATATCAAAAACAGCTTCACAGCGTTTCTCCACTCGTTTTTCAGCTGCGTTCACTTCACACACACAAGGATGACCTGAACGTTCAGTGGACACAGGCGAACGTGTCGTTGACCTTGTACTCGACACAGTGAGACGTTTAACATCAGTCCACAGCTTTTCTTTTGCCTGTCGTGACTAGATGAGTCGATGTTGTTCACTGTTCATCGTTCACACACACACACACACCGTATCCTCTCACTTTCACTTCATTGATTTAAATTCTACAAAATCCCTGCATGTTAAAAGTCTGATTGTAGTCAAAGACTAAGCCAATAATAACAGCTAGTCTTAGTCCGACTAGCGTACCTAGATCATGTGATTCATACTCCTGCATGTGTACACTTAGTCAGACTTGTCCAAAATGTCCTCCCTGGTCTTTGACGTTGAAGTAGAATGAGACGACGTATAAACTGCAGGAAGTGTAAACTGATTCAATAGATAGTAGCTTATAGAGAGATACAGCGCCACTTACGGAGGCGGAGTCACATGTACACAGCCAATAAATCCATTTTGTCCTCTGCGTGTAAACTCGGACTCTCTTAGTTGGACTACGACCTTAGCTGGATTAAACTGCGTGTAAACATTTTAGAAGGTAAAACAATCAGAAACTCAGATTTACTCACACTCATAAACGAAGTGTTGTTGTTGTTTTTTTAAGTGAAGATGAAGACATTTCTTGAAACATTGCCATGTTTTATGGAAAGCTTTGTCTGTGTGGACCTTGAGACCTGTGTTGTTTACCCGATCCATTTCTACCAGGTTTTCAGAGATTCTCCGTGTTTAGAAACAAACGTGCTGGTTTTGTTGTAAAAGAAGGCGGATTAGCAGATGGAGGACGATGATATTAGTGACTGTAGGAATGTGATTATGCAGAGGAGGAGGAGGTCTAAATCTGCAGCAGGAGGCCTCAGACCTGCTTTTGTCCACTAACACTTTCTCAGGGCCAGTCCTCTGCTCGGCCAGTAATCACCGCAGGCTTTGCTGCTCTGTGCTTTTGTGGGCTTTTTTATTTTATTTTGGGGGGGCAGGGTTTAGTTGGTGATTAGCGTTGTGGGAGAGCGGGGGCCAGTAATGAGACTGTGGAGTGGCTCCGCTGGACACAGTGGCCCCTCCTGATGAAAGCCTGCGGGAGGATCCCTGTTTGATTGGGAGTGTGATGCGCTGCTGCTGTGAAGAGGGTTGAAACCAAAGTTAACTTGGTCCTTTGACGGCACGGCTCCCTCCTGCAGTGATGTGTCAACACGCCGCCTCTGGAACACGCCGCCGGGCTTTGTGAGGCGCGGCCGCAGCAGCTGGTGTTTAATAACCAGCCGCTGGACGCTCTGCTGGTGGCCATTATTGTCTTTACTCGCGCTGACACCACGTTTGAACCGGGTCAGCAAAGTAACGCATTGATGCGGCGGCAACAGACACCGATAAGGCACTCGAGCGCAACAACAGACTCACACTGACGCTGTGTTTCATTCTCACCAAACTTCTCTCTGGTTTCAGAATACGTACGTGTAATAATCCCAAAAATGATTTGGTCTTTTCGGGTGATTTAACTTCGCCCGGCCCCTGATGAAGCTGTTTTAATGGCGTGCTTTTTATTTTTCAGTTCTCTTTTCATTGTACTTGTAAAACTTTTGCTGCAGTAACAATGTAACTTTTCCCAGTGTGGGATCAATATAATCTAATCTAATCCAACACAGTTGGTGAGTCAGGAACAAAAAACACTGGAGATTTGAAATTCGTGCACATAGAGATGAACTCAAATTTGAAACAACGCAGAGAGACTTTTCCAACATAAAACTGAAGTCTGTAAACCACTCACTCTCCCACACCAAAGCCCATAGAGAAAATCAGTGATTTTAACATCACACACACAGGAGTTGTTGATCCACTGCTGCCTCCATCACTAAGTTCAAATGTCTTATTCTGTCAATTCGGCATTTGAAATCTGTCACTCAGACTTTCCTCAGTGACACAAAGTGACCACACGAGGCAGCAGTAGACCAGCAGCTCCTGTGTCCCCGCCAGTTAAAATCACTGGTTTTCTCTATGGGGTTTGGTGTGGGAGAGTGAGTGATTTACAAACTTCAGTTTCCTGTTGGAAAACTCTGTCTGACAGTGAGAAAAAGACATGAACGTGTTCTTTAGATATCATAGACTTAAACTGACGTAGATTTTATAACACAAATCTTTTGATGAGTGGCATCATTTGGTTTTTCTTGTCCCTGTTGACAGCCATATTTTCGGTCTTTGTGTCATTTCCTCATGAAACCATGCTTCAGTGAAGCTTGCATCACTTTAGAGTGTGATTATTAATCAGGAGAAAAGATACGGAGGTATTAATTAAGTTTATATTTATGTAACCATTTTGTCATTTTCTTGTGGTTTAGCACCATTTTATTGACCAAACATAAATGGATACAATGCTAATCAAACATGCAGTTCTTTAAGCAGCTGTTTCTGTTGATGTAGAAAAAGAAGAGGGATACGCTGATTTGTTGCTTGCACTGCGAGTCCATTTTTCACTGGGAGCTTTAGATCTTTTCTGAAATTGATTATTGATTTGAGGAAGCCGCTGAGGTCCTGCTCTGTGCTCTTTGTGCGGCGGACAGAGGCGACTCTGTGTGCAGACCTGAGCTCGCCGGACGGGAGCTGAGTCAAATAGTCGCCGCACTAATTGAAAAGAGGTGGAGAGAGACGTTTAGTTGTTTAGCGCGGTTGTAATCCCGGCGTTAATACAGTGGACACAGCGTCTTTTAAGGATTTAAAGCGTAATCCTTTGTTGGCCTTTGTGCGGCGCAGACTGCAGGTCTATACACTTTCAGATCATTGTTAATTAAGGAGATTGACAGGTGTCCACTTGTAATTCTCTCTTTTGAGTCGCGGCCGGCGATGAGGAAAAGACGACCAGAATGTTGTGGACTTATAATTGGAGGCTGGCTGGGTGGTCCACTTAAAGTTTGTTGGTGGAGGAGATAATCAAACATGAAACCTGAATGACAAGAAACAAAATGATAATGTGGCGACAGCAGTCTGCCTGCTGGAAGATAATTGTCTCTACTTTTTAATCGTCGTTGCAGCTGACACCAGTCGAGCTGCAACAAATAATCGATGACTGGATTTGTGTGATTAATATTCTTGTGATTAAATCTGTGATTTCTTCGCTCCAACATTGGTGGGAAAACACTTTTCATGCATCTTTACAGACTGAACGAGCAAAGATTAATCACACGGATAATGAACAGATTAATCCATAATCAAGATTATCTCTGTTGCAGCAAATGGTGGAATATTTCCCTAATTTACTGTAAATCATAATTCATGACTTTTCAAATGGTTTTCTACAACCAGCCTTTCTATAATATATTATTATTAATAATGTAACACATTTGTTTAGTTTAGATTTTTGATTATTTTTTCACAGCCTGAGCTGTACCTGTCTCTGAAGTTTATCATATCTCACTGTGAAACAGACTTTTCCAACTTCAGTTTCCACTCACTCTCCCACACCAAAGCCCATAGAGAAAACCAGAAATGTTAACATCACAGCACAAAGGAGTTGTTGATCCACTGCTGCCTCCATCACTAAGTTCAAATGTCTTATTTTGTCATTTCGTCTTTTGAAAATCTTCATTTAGATTTATTGAAGTGACACAAAGTGACCACACGAGGCAGCAGAGGACCAGCAGCTCCTGTGTCCCTGTGAGCTTAAATCACTGATTTTCTCTGTGGGGTTTGGTGTGGGAGAGTGAGTGATTTCCAAATGTCAGTTTCCTGTTGTCTCACAGTGAGACAAAGACACGAACATGTCTCCTAACATGGATTAGAATCACACACTGCACCTTTAAACGTATATGCTGTTCAGTTATGAATGTTTGTTCTTTTCCAGTCCTGCTACAATTAACTATTCTTTTAATTCTCAATTTAAAGAAAAGAAAAATGACGGAATACAATACTATGAGCAAAACATCTTTTATGTTGAAAAGACTTTTTATTTCCTCAGTGTGAGCACAGTGACTCGGGTCGTGGTGAATTATACCAGATACGGTTCTAAATGGAGTGGATAATTGAACTGAATGCATTTAAATGTAATGTCATGTGCTTTATATTTCTATAGCCCTTTACGACACCCAACAGGTGAGCAAAGGGCTTTTCAAAATAAAAGCATGATAGAGGCACAGCATTAAAACCAAAGCCTGAAAACACACGAGAATAAAAGCGACATAAAAGCCATTCTGAATGAATGTGTTTGAAGTTTGATTTAAAAAAGACCAGGTCGGACCAAAACCTGGATGTAGCAAGCCAAAATGAAGTTGCTCCAAATTCCCTGAAAGTTAGTGTGAACGTGTTAAAGCCCAAGACGAACAAAAAAGTGAATTGGGACCATGACCTCAACGCAACAGGAAGTCGGCCATTTTGAATTTGGCGTCCCTTCTTGGCAATTTCCACGTTTTTGCAAATGAACAAACTAGTCTGTCTCTGTCGTCTCTATCGTCTCTGCCATCTCTGCCTTCTCTGTTGTCTCTGCTGTCTCTGCCTTCTCTGTTGTCTCTGTCGTCTCTGCCGTCTCTACCGTCTCTGCCGTCTTTGCCTTCTCTGCTGTCTCTGCCATCTCTACCGTCTCTGCCTTCTCTGCCTTCTCTGTTGTCTCTGCCGTCTCTGTCTCGTCTCTACCGTCTCTGCCTTCTCCGTCTCTGCCTTCTCTACCGTCTCTGCCTTCTCTACCGTCTCTGCCCTCTCTACCGTCTCTACCGTCTTGAAATCAGTCAGTCTTAAGTGTTTCTATACATCGGTGATGGGTCTGTTGCTGTGTTCACGTGAACTAGGTTACAGTTTGATCAATAATCAGAAGTATGAGTGGGACAGTATTGTGATCATGATAATCAATATTCAGCCCTGTGTGCGCATGTGTGTTTAATCCACATTTGTGCAGCGTTGTCGTCAGGTTTGTTAACGTGAACCTGCAGCTCCTTCACCCACAGAGGAGCTCAGGCCCCGATAAACAAACAAGTCCGCAGCTCGCAGCTGGTCATCGCCTTGGCAACGGTGAATCTGGAAGAAGCCTTTTTTCTTTTCTTTTTTTTTTTTTTTAAGTGTGTCTTTGTGAAGAGCTCACATCGATGGAACCGCGGTACTTGAGTCGACCACAATGCTGCCGGCTGAATACTTATTTCATTCCCCCCGAAACAAAAAATGCAAATGTGGAGGAGCCGCTCCTCCTCCACCTCTCTGCACCTCCACCTCCACAGTCAGCTGCCGTTTCCATCATGACAACACATTTGTTCTGTATCCGTGACACAAATTAAAAACGTTTTTTAATCTGGGAGTTTACAGCTGACATGAAATGGGTTTAATTATTTGCCAGGTTTAAAGTCTGGTTAAACCTCGACTCACTGAATTATGACTCAAACGTTTGACTGAATTTCAGCAGAATTCCTCCTTTTTTGTCCTGTTTAAACTGAAGCACTTGTGAAGATTATCTGTGTGTGTGTGTTTTTGTTCTCTGCAGATTCCAGGCAGAACAGTCTGCTCGGAGCTCCGCCCTCTTTCCACCAGCCACAGTATCCGAGGTGAGTTTGTGTCTGTGGTTTGAGTTTGTTTGTTTCTGGCGTTCGTTCCTTGCGTCCATGCAGAGACAGACGTGTAGGACCTGAGACGGTGTGTGTCTCCAAAAAGTTATGGATGAGCTGAGGTTGTTTCTGCCGACTCTGTCTTCTCTGTCTCTGCTGCTGAATTGAGATTTGTCTCCGTCGCTCGAAAAACAAATTTCTCTCGAGGACGTTTGTGCAGCTTAATGAGGCAGAACTAATGCAGCGGACACACACACGCGCGCACACACACACACGCACACACACACAGGGGTTGAACTCTTCAGGCCCATTGTGGCTCCGTGTCACTGCAGGTCACGTGTCATTAGCAGCGAGTGAAAACCGTTTCTGTAGCGAATTAAAACGTGGGAGGAGGAGGGGGCGGAGCCTGGAGAAGAGAGCGAGGATTAAAGATTCCAGCGCTCGGCCTGAGTGTGACATGGTTCAGTAATCAGGGCTGACGACGAGGAGACGTTTGAATCCTCGCTCACAGCCATGTCCTCGCGGTGGATCAGTGGCGTGTGGTTCTGATCCTGAACACATGTGAGTGTGGTTCATGTCGTCACGTGTGAGGGGATGAGCTCTCATCTGTGAGAGTTCCACAGGTTGCGTCACTTTGTGCTGTTATGAATAAATATTAATTTATAATAAGTTTTAACAAAATAAAATAAAACCTTTGATCCAGGATTTCACAATAAAGGTCAAATAAATGTTCACATTTTCCGGAAACTGACGATACTAAAAAGTTTCCGAAAACAATCAAATTGAAGAGTGAAACTATAAATGCAACAAATGTTATCAATGTTTTTAGTAATTCATTATTTGGAGTATTTTTTTATTAAATTTTTCCACATCAATATTTCTAGTGACGCCATTTTGTAAAATGACAGAACAAAAATAATGTTTTTGTTGACATTTATTAAAATCAGTTTAATCTGTTTCCTTTTAATATCACGACAAATTTGTCCCTGACGGCAAAAAATGTCCCCAAAATCTTATTTTCTTCAACTTTAAAGGAAGGCCTGAAATATACATATCAAATATGAATTATACGTTTGCGATTTTAACCCTTTAAAGACCTTTTTTAAACTCCAAAAAACCCAAAACCACAATAATTTCCAAATGTTCAGTGAGTATTTGATTATTATTATGAGGCCCTGGTCAATGATTGGCAGAAACCTTGATTTTGCAGTTCCAGATTTAAAAAAAAAAGTGACACATTTGTTCCTAAGGACAAAATTCACCTTCCAAAAATCTGCTGTAAAATTATTGTGTATTAAAAAAATGATTTTCCACTTTGAACGAGTCAATCTTTCAAATCTTCTTCAGCCTGAAATG
Source organism: Solea senegalensis (assembly GCF_019176455.1). Lineage (NCBI taxonomy): Eukaryota > Metazoa > Chordata > Actinopteri > Pleuronectiformes > Soleidae > Solea > Solea senegalensis. The sequence goes on from NC_058037.1 coordinate 20,231,022, forward strand.
TACTTATCAATGAATTATACTTTGAAAAAAACTAAACTACAATTTCCATACCATATTTCCAAGTATTTGATTATTGTTATTATTATATTTGTTGGGCCTGGAATCGAGTCAATGATTGGCAGAAACATTAATTTTTGCAGTTTCAGAAGAAAAAGCGACACATTTGTTCCTAAGGACAAAAATGTTACCTTCCAAAAATCTGCTTAATATTAATATTTTTTCTTTCCACTTTAATTAGTAAGACAATTTTCGGTCACAATTGTGTCTCTTTTTTTGTGTGTCTTTCTAAGACATTTTCATGAGCATTTTCACGTGAAAATTATAAAATATGATCGTGATTAGCCATGACTGGAAAGATGTCTACTCCCCCTTGTGGTGCCTCTGATTAAATCACTACATCTGAACGGTGGCGACCTTGACGATGTTGTAAATTAAAAAATCATCCAGTTATTGTGAGGGATTTCATTGTCATGGTTTTTTCCCAGACACAGAAACTTTACGTAACGTTGTTGTTTTGTTTCCAGGCAACAGCAGCAGCGCGGAGGTCACGGCTGGGATCGAGCCGTTCAGTCACAACAATCTGCGTACCAGCAGAACATGAACCGTGGCTGGGGAGGCGGAGCCACCAGTGGTGGGGGCGGGGCAACCCCTGGTGGCGGTGGTGGTTACCAGCAGCAGCAGCAGCAGCACTATGATCAGCGTCGTGATGATTGGCACGATCGCAGAGACAACAGGGGGCAGCACCAACAGGTAACAATCATTGGATGAAGTGTGTGTGGGCGGAGCATAAGTTTCAAAAACAGATTTTCAAAAAAAAAAAATCAGGATTGAGGTTTAACATTTAAAAAATTTTTAAAGTTTCCCTCTGACGTCGCAGCTAATTTGCATATTTTTCTCTTTTTTACTTTGACGTAAAAGTTTGTAAACATTTGATTCAAACTTTCACTCAGATTTTTTTTTTTCTTTTCACATTTTTTTTCATGGTACAATATTTTTCATATTCACAAAGAAAAAAACGAAAAACCACAAAGTTTTAGCTACATATTACGAATTTTGCGATGACGATTTTTCTTTTGTTTGTACATAGTCTTTGCAATTTTTTTAGTATGTTTTTAAAAAGAAGAGAAAAATCTTATTTTTCACAGGAAACTGAACATCTCTCTTTTTGTTTGTTTTATTTTTTAGTTTTAATCATTTTATTTCTTATTATTCAGTACATTTTTTCTTATTCATTCATGTTTTCAGTCTTTTATGAGGAGCAGTATTTTTTAATTCAAATCAATTTAATCTTAATTATTTATTGTGGCTTTAAAGTAAATTAAATTTTTAAATGTGAATAAAACATAAAATCACACAAAGTTCATCTCCAAATTAAATGAATTGTTAATCTGTGGTTTTAATCTAAACTATAGATTGTTTTTTTTATCTCATATGTTGGGTGTTGTAAGCTTTTTTTTAAAAAAACACAAACTGTTTTGTTTTTAAATTTGTGAAGTCTTTGCATCAAAAGTTAAAACGTGAATAAAATCGAAATTCTTCTTTAATTTAAAGGTTTTTTAGTTTGCAAGTTCTTAAATGGTTTGATTTTTAAGACCTGAAGAAAAAAACAAAAACTGAACAGGTTTGTTGAAAGTTTTTTCAGTTGTGTTTGTTTTGTGTGTTTTAACGTGTGTGTGTGTGTGTGTTTCAGGGTTACGGCTCAGGCCGAGGTTTCCCGCCTCCTCCTCCGTCAAGAAGATACAACTGGAAATGAAAAGACGGAGCAAGCTTTTCTTTTTTTTTTTAAAGAAAATCAAAAGAATGAGTTCTTTTTCTTTTCTTTTCTTTTTTATCGTCTTGTACACTGATTTTTTTTTTTCCCTTTTTATCCTACTTTGAACAGAGGAAACACACGTGTGTAACTTGTGATTTTTAAGCCAAACGACCTGTAAAACTTGTCCAAAACAAGTGAGTCAAAAATGTTTGTTTCTGAGAGAAATCTCCAAAAAAAGCTTCTGTGTTCAAACAAATCAACGAATAAAAACCGTGGAGGAAACGAAACTTTGATTTCCTGTCAGATTTGATTTAGAATCCAAAAAAATATCTATCTGAGGCAGTGAACATCAAAAGGAGAAAATATCATGATGCATTCAAGTGCCAACGTGTTTTTTCAGTTATTGCTTTAAATATTTGGTAAAACCAAAAATTAAGTTAATTTCAAAAAGTTTGTTATTTCTTCTGTGAATGTGTTTTGTTTTGTGTTGGGAACAGTTTTAGTTCAAATAATTAGAGTTGAGTCCAATTTCAAATTCTGATGTAAATTTAAAAAAAGAAGCGTTAATGCGTCAGAATATAAAATTAGACACAAATTTTACACAAAAGTTTTTAATTTACATCAGATTTTACAGCTGAAATTAATTTTTTTTTTAAATGAATCAAAACTGTTTCCAAAAAACCTCAAACAAAACTTGTTTAAATCGTTTTAATTAGACAAATAAAAATGTAGAATTTAAAGAATTCCTTTGAGGTTAATTGTGAACTGAACTATAAAAGTTTTCATTTTATATCAGAATTTAAAATTGTTTCTTAAAATAAACAAACATTTTAAGGAAACTTCATATTAAAAAAACCAAAACCTGAAATGTTCAAAATGAAAATATTTCTTCAGTGGAGAACAATTGACCTGAAACAAAAAATGTTTGTAAATATAGTTTTGCTTCTTCATATAAATCCTGCAATAATTTAAATTATTAGTAGAAAACATGAAAAAAAAAAACCTGAATCTTCTCAGATTAGATTTAATGACGTTTTTTTGTTTGTTTTTGTTTGTTTGTTTTTATGTTAAAAAGCAGCAGCAAAGTCAAATTCATTTACAAAAACAAAAGCAAATATACAGTAATAATCTAACAAATGTCATTTTTTCTTTTAAAACAAGAAAATAATCTGCGGAGAATCTGAGAGTTTTAAACATCCGGGACTTTACCGCCAAAAGGGTTTTTATCAACGGTTGTAGAAAGAATCCCAACCAGGCCCGGTGTGTCCTCAGTCCTGTCCCCGGTGTGTCCTCAGTCCTGTCTCCGGTCTGTCCCCGGTGAGTCCTCAGTCCTGTCTCCGGTCTGTCCCCAGTGAGTCCTCTGTCCTGTCCCCGGTGAGTCCTCAGTCCTGTCTCCGGTCTGTCCCCGGTGAGTCCTCTGTCCTGTCCCCGGTGAACTACCATGTCCTCCCGTACAGTAAGCTGGAGCTGATCATGTTGTTGGTGTAATCGATCAGCGCCACGTCACTCTGCGTCATGTTGATGTGACCGTGGATTCCCATCATCATCACGGGAGTTGGACTCGGGGACATGTCCTCCAGCTCGTCGGTGGACGAGGACACCGGGTTCAGCGACTGCGGTGGACCGTTCACGGCCTCACGCTGTCTCCCGCCGCTCTGGCTCTGGTTCTGGTTTGACCCGTTGGTGTCGCTGTGGCAGCTTTTTTCGTTCTTGGACATAACCGGGGACTTGGAGGACGAGCGGCGGCAAGGGTCACACCCTCCTCCGGTTCCTCCGGTTCCGTCCTGCTGCTGCTGCGGCTGCGGCGGCGGGGCCTTGTCCTTGGACTGCCGCTTCAGTTTGTAGCGGTGGTTCTGGAACCAGATCTTGACCTGGTTCGGGCTCAGGTGGATCAGTCCGGCCAGGTGCTCCCTCTCCGGTGCCGACAGGTATTTCTGCTGCTTGAAGCGTCGCTCGAGCTCAAACACCTGCGCCTGTGAGAACAGAACCCGCCGCTTCCGGCGCGGCGCGGCGGCGGCGGCAGCGGCGGCCGCGGCAGCGTGAAGCGACACCACGGATTTAGCTGCGGAGTCCATGCCGGTGAGAGAGCTCATCATCCCGGGCACGTTCATCCCGGCGGCCGCGGAGGGGCCCATGAATCTGGAAACTTCGAACAAAAAAGAGTTTAACAAATGGGTGAATCATTATTATTATTATTATTATTATTATTATTATTATTATTATTATTATTATTATTGTTATTGTTATTATTATTATGAATAAGAGTCTTAATTAATGAAATTCAATGTACTCATTTGAGAACTTTCTCCTCTCGCAGCCTTTTTGTTCATTAAATCTCGAGATTTAAAAGTCAAATAAAACTAAATATAAGATTAAAAATCGAATTAACTGGAGATTTACATTTTTTTGTTAAATAAAAAAAAGTTTTAAACGATTTACATTTATGGTGATTACAAATATTAATATTTTTTATCGCAGATTTATTTATTCCACAAAAATAGAAATAAATTTAGATTTGTCCGAAAATGTTTAACTTTATATTATAATGTGTTTGTTTCTTTGATGTCTTTTTATAAACAAGAAAACATCAGTTTGTGATTAGACATTTTTAATTTGTTATTCAAGTTGTAACGCATAAAAAAAAGTCACAATTTACATTCAAAGTAAATAATGTTTTTATTGTAGAATGTTGGTTTTGCTCCACACATAATTATAATTGTTATTTTAAAAAAGTTCTACGGTTTAAATTAAAGTTTTACATGAGAAAAAATGATATTGTTTTAAAATTGAGACTTTTATATTAAAATCATAACATTATAAAATCATTTTTTCTTTTTCTACAGACATTTAAAACGTATCTTGATATCTGTAAATCAAAGTTTTAATATTTCCATCACTTTTTAAAAACGTGGAGATGATAAATAATATAAAGTTTACAACGTTAATCTGATATTTCGTTTGTTACGGTATTTTTTAAACGGATAAAATCATATTTTCATATTAAATGTTCTTTTCTTTTTAAAAAACATTTCTCGTCATTTTTAGTTCGTGTTAAAGTTTCCACTTTTTAATTTTTATGTTTTTCACCAATAAGAAATTTAAAAGTAAACTTTGGTGAAGTTTTCAGAGAACTTTAGTGGTTTGTTTGTTCTTACTTGTGCTGTATCTGGGCTCCGGGCCGCTGTACCACGCTGCTCCTCCTCCTCCTCCTCCTCCTCCTCCTCCTCTCACCGTGTCCTGGTAGGACGGAAGTTCTCCTCCGTTACAGAATCCACCCACGGCCCCGGAGAACTGCGGCACCGCGTGGGAAACATGATGATGAGGGTGGTGGTGGTGGAAAGTTCCGCCGGGTCCCAGCGCGGCTGCAGCGGAGGCCGAGGAAGAGGAGCAGGAGGAGGATGAAGATGATGAGGAGGAGGAGGACAGGTGGTGGTGATGGTGGTGAAGATGTGGAGGCAGCGGCGGCTGGTGATGATGGTGATGGTGGTGATGAAGGTGCTGCGGCTGGTGCTGGTGCTGGTTCTGGTGCTGCGCGCCGGCCTGATGGACCTGCGGCTGCCGGTACGAGGTCAGCGGGGAACCGAGGCTTCCCGCGGCGGCGTCCACGCCCCCAAACCTCCGGTAAGTTTCCTCCATGGGACTGAGGATGTCAGAGACGGAGAAGGGAGTGGAGGACGCTTTAGGGCTAAAGGACATGATGCAGCTGCGGCACCGAGACCTGTCTCACCGACCGACCCCGGCTCCTGATCCTGGTCCTGATGAAGCTGAAGCTCCTCTGATGATCCTCTGACACGGTCTCTCTCTCTCTCTCCGTGTGTGTGTGTGTGTGTGTGTGCGTATCAGAGGAGTTTGTTCTTATCCCACTGAACTCACTCTGTCACATGGAAGCAGGGGGCGGAGCCACGTGGATACACACACATGTTTGCACAGCAGCCTAACTGAGGACCCTCACAGACACAATGCATTCCTGAGGCCCCTTACCCTAACCTTAAAACCCTTACCTTAACCTTAAAACCAGGTCTTAACCCTGAAAAAGGACCAGACAAGATGTCCTCACACACACACACACACACAGTCTGGTTTCCATGACTTCAGAGGACATTACTTTGACTTCCATGAACTTTAACTTTAACTTAAACAATATTTCTTCATTTTATAATCTAATCATTGACGTCAGAGGACTTTTGTCCTCATCATGTGACTGAGTGAATAATAAACACTTTCTGTAACAAACATCTTCACTCTTTAACGCTGATTTACACTGAGACTCATTCACCCATTCTCTCCTTCACTTCTTCACTCATTCATTTCATCACTCCTTTACTCATTCACATCCACTCCCTTACTTCACTCCTCTCACTCCTTAACCCTTCTCACTCATTCACTTCTTCACTCTTTCACTTCAGCCCGTTACTTCTTCACTCCTTCACTTCTTTATAATAAACGCGACGTCTACACATAATAATAATAATGACGATGATGATGATGATGATGAAATAAAGTACATTTTAAATGTAAAGTTACTTTGTAACGACGTCTGAGACAGAGTTCAGTCAGAGGTCAGAGGTCACAGGTCCTGAAGTGTTCTTCAGTGAAGGCTGAGTGAGTTTCTGAGGAGGTCACTGAGGTCAAGACGCTGCAACACACACACACACCGTCAGATGTGTGTGTGTGTGAGACACACTCCACAGCGCCATCATGAGGTTAATCCCCATGTTTTCTTCTTCTGAATTAAAATTCAAAAACACTGACAGAGATTATTTTCTATCTAATGAAAAATCAGTTTGAAGAACATTATTATAATATTTCTGTGGGAAACATTGTCATTCACTCGCTCAACTATAGTCATTCACTCGCTCACCTACAGTCATTCACTCGCTCACCTACAGTCATTCACTCGCTAAACTATAGTCATTCACTCGCTCACCTACAGTCATTCACTCGCCACCTACAGTCATTCACAGCTAAACTATAGTTATTCACTCGCCACCTACAGTCATTCACTCGCCACCTACAGTCATTCACTGCTAAACTATAGTCATTCACTGGCCAATATAGTCATTCACTCACCTACAGTCATTCACTCGGTCATAGTCATTCATATATAGTCATTCATACAGTCATTCACTGCCACCTACAGTCATTCACCTCGCTATACTCATTCACTCATTCACTGGCTCACTACAGTCATTCTGCTCACCTACAGTCATTCACCTCAACTATAGTCATTCACTCGCTCACCTACAGTCATTCACTCACTCAACTATAGTCATTCACTTGCTCAACTATAGTCATTCACTTTCGCATTCATTCCCTCGGCCACCTACAGTCAGTCACCAAACTATAGTCATTCACTGGCCACCTATACTCATTCACTGCCACCTACAGTCATTCACTGGCTCACCTACAGTCATTCACTCGTAAACTATAGTCATTCACGCCAACTATACCTCACTTCACCTACGGTCATTCACTATAGTCATTCATAGTTATTCACTCGCCAACTATAGTCATTCACTGCCACCTACAGTCATTCACTGCTGAAATATAGTAATTCACTCGCTCACTATATTCATCCCTCAGCTACTATCATTCACTCGCTCACCTACGGTCATTCACTGCTCAACTACAGTCATTCACTGCCACCTACAGTCATTCACTCGCTAAGTCATTCACTCGCCAACTATAGCCACCTTCATTCACTGCCACGAGTCATTAACTCGCTCAGTCATCACTCGCTTATAGTCATTCACCTACCTATAGTCAACTATCATTCCCGGCAGTCATTCACTACCACCTACAGTCATTCATCGCTCAACTATAGTCATTCACACCTACAGTCATTCGCTCAACTATAGTCATTACCTACAGTCATTCACTCGGCGTCATTCACTCACCACCTACAGTCATTCACTAACTATAGTCATTCACTTGCTCAACTATAGTCATTCACTCCTCGCATTAACTTCACCTACAGTCGCCACAGTCAGTCACTGCTAAACTATAGTCATTCACTGCCACCTATACTCATTCACCTACAGTCATTCACTGCACCTACAGTCATTCACTGCTCACCTACAGTCATTCACTTTCGGCTCAACTATAGTCATTCACTTTCAACGAAGTCATTAACTCGCCACACTGTCAGTCAGTCACATTCAAAATATAGTCATTCACTCGCCACCTCAGTCAGTCACTTTCAACTACTAGGTCATTCACTGGCTCACCTACGTCATTCACTGCCAACTATAGTCATTCACTTTCGCTCACCTACAGTCATTAACTTGGCTCACCTACAGCATTCACCGCAAACAAGTCATTAACTTGCTCACCTACAGTCATTCACTTTACAGTCATTCACTCATTCACTGCCAACTATAGTCATTCACTGCCACCTACAGTCATTCACTGCCACTATAGCATTCACTCTGCTCAACTATAGTCATTCACTGGCCACCTACAGTCATTCACTCGCCACCTACAGTCATTCCCTGCACCTACAGTCAGTCACTGCTAAACTATAGTCATTCACTGCGCTCTATATCATTCACTCGCCTGGGTCATTCACCTCGCCACCTACAGTCACAACTATAGTCATTCACTGCCAACTATAGTCATGACTCATGGCCAACTATAGTCATTTCGCTCACTATAGGTCATTCACTCGCCACCTACAGTCATTCACTCGCTGAAATATAGTAATTCCATCACCTATAGTCATTCACTTATTGCGTCAACTTCATTCACTCGCCACCTACAGTCATTCACTCGCTAACGAATTCACTCGCCAACTATAGTCATTCACTCGCCACCTACAGTCATGCTAAACATCATTAACTCGCCACCTATAGTCATTAATTCACCTACAGTCAGTCACCGCTAAACTATAGTCATTCACTGCCACCTACAGTCAGTCACTGCTAAACTATAGTCATTCACTTTCCCAACTAGTCATTCACTGCCAACTAGTCATTCACCGCCACCTACAGTCATTCACTTGTCACCTACAGTCAGTCACTCACTCATCTATAGTCATTCACTGCCACCTACAGTCATTCACTGTTTGGTATTCATTCATGCTCAACTAGTCATTCACTCACCTATAGTCATACCTTGTCACTTCAGTTTCACTTGCTCACCTATGTCATTCATTGCTACAGTCATTCACTTTCTCAACTATAGTCATTCACTAAGCTCACCTAGTCATTCCTGCCACCATAGTCATTCACTCACTCACATACAGTCATTCACTCGCTTGCCTATAGTCATTCACTCGCTCGCCTATAGTCATTCACTCGCTCAACTAAAGTCATTCACTAGCTCACCTACAGTCATTCACTCGCTCACCTATTGTCATTTACTCACTCACCTATTGTCATTCACTGATCATATAGTCATTCACCCTATAGTCATTCACTTCAATTCAATCTTATTTGTATAGCGCCAAATCATAACATACAGTATCTCAGGTCCGTAGTCATTCACTCACTCAACTATTGTCATTCACTCGCTCACCTATAGTCATTCACTCGCTCACCTTTAGTCACTTTAATTCAATGTTGTGTCAATGATATCGACTTTTAATTATAGCACAATAATAATGGTGATGATATGGATAGCCTCGAAAACTGGATCTGGATCCTGCAACCTGCAAGATGAGAATACAGAGAGAGAGAGAGGGAAGGAAGGAAAGACACAAACTAGGGAGAGAAAGAGACAAGGTTAATGACATATAAAAAGTCATAATCATACCCTGAGTGTGAGAGAGTGAAAGTGCGTGCACCACAGGAAAATCCCCCAGCAGTTTAGTTCTATAGCAGCATAACTAAGAGATGGTCCAGGTTTCCCTGAACCAGTTCTAAGTATAAGCTTTATCAAAAAGGTCTAAAAGTCTAACTTTAAATACAGAGAGAGGCTCCGCCTCAGGCCACAAGGCCACTGTGATTGGCAAGCCCAGCCGCCTCATATTTGAGTGCATTTCCAGCCAGTTCAGTGGGGTCGACCCTGCCCAGTGCCTGATGGTAGGGGACCGTTTTGAGACCGACATGCTGTTCGGGTCCAACTGCGGCCTTGATACCATGCTCACTCTCACCGGTGTGTCTCAGATTGAGGAGGCCCAGGAGCACAGGAATAATGAGCTGACCACCAACCACAGCTTGGTGCCTAACTATGTGGTGGATAACATCGCAGATTTTTTTACCTGCTTTTGAGGAACTGGAGGAAGAGAGTAATAGATGAATCCTTTTGCCTCCAGTTCACAGCTCAGATTACATCTACTATCCTGCAAGTGGTCTGTTAGGGTGATAAGGTAAGACTAGGTCTTTCAGGTATGAAGGGGCGTGACCATTAAGTGCTTTGTACCTGAGGAGGAGGATTTTAAATTGAATTCTAAACTGTACGGGGAGCCAGTGTAGAGAAGCTAACACTGGAGTTATGTGGTCTCTCTTTCTAGTTCCTGCAGCATTTTGAATGAACTGAAGGATTCTAACAGACTTGTTAGAACATCCTGCTAATAAGGAGTTACAGTAATCTAATCTAGATGTAACAAAAGCATGAACTCGTTTTTCAGCGTCCTGTAAAGACAGAATGTTTCTAATTTTCATAATGTTCCGCAGGTGGAAGAAGGCTGTTCTGGAAATGAGTTTTATGTGTGAATCAAAAGACATTTCCTGGTCAAAAGTAACTCCAAGGTTCCTCACAGTGGAACTGGAAGCCAGGGTGATGTCATCTAAAGTGACAATGTGATCGGAAAGTTTCTCTCTGAGGTGTTTAGGGCCGAGTATCAAAGTTTAAAAGAAGAAAGTTACAGGTCGTCCAGGACTTAATGTCTCTGAGTTGAACAACCTGATTTATTTCACTTGTTCACCTATAGTCAGTCATTCACTCAACTATTGTCATTCACTCGCTCACCTATAGTCATTCACTCGCTCACCTATAGTCATTCACTCGCTCACCTATAGTCATTCACTGCCATCTACAGTCATTTACTCGCTCACCTATAGTCATTCACTGGCCAACTATAGTCATTCACTCACTCCGTGTCATTCACTCACCTAGTCATTTACTCACCTATAGTCATTTACTCACCTATAGTCATTCACTCACTCACCTATAGTCATTCACTCACTCACGTATAGTCATTCACTCGCTCACCTATAGTCATTTACTGCCAACTATTGTCATTCACTCGCCACCTATAGTCATTCACTTCACTACAGTCATTCACTCAAGTCATTCACTAGCTCAACTACAGTCATTCACTCGCACTATAGTCATTCACACGCTCACCTATAATCATTCACTCGCTCACCTATAGTCATTCACTCGCTCACCTATAATCACTCACTCACTCTCTCACTCACCTATAGTCATTCACTCCCTTGTTCTCATTCACTCACACTCACTCAGTCATTCACTCACTCTCTCATTCACACTTACTCACAGTATGACACTCACTCACACTAACTCTTTCATTCACACTCACTCGCACTCTCCATACTCACTCACAGTAACAATCATTCACTCACTCACATTCACTTACTCTCTCATCCACACTCACACTCCCTCACACATTCACTCACAGTCTTTCAGTTACTCAATCATTCACTCAGACATTCATTCACTCACTCATTCATTCTTATTTACCCACTCACTGTCATGTTCCTCTTCATTAACCTCCTCACCAGCAGAGGGCAATGAAGTGGTGAAGGAATGAAACTCACCTGTGACTCAGCAGGAAAAAACATCTTCATGGACTGTAACAGAGGTGGTCAGAGGTCAGAGGTCACATGGTTGAGGTCAGTGTTTTGTCACAGTTTGCTAATGTTAGCATTTACAGCTGTGTGGCTAATGTTTGCTAACTTCCTGTCTGTTGCTGCTGTTAGCATTCACAGTTTCAACAAAAGGCGTAACTGAATCTGTGTTTTTATGTTAAAGTAATGACAGAATGAATGTTTTAAAGGCTAACACGTTCGCAAGCTAACGGCTAGCTGCCCATGTGCTATAAGTGACTTCCTGTTGTTTGTTGGGACTTCCTGTTGTGAGAAGTTTCTCCTTAAAAACCTTCATGTAGGATTCTAAGATGGCCGCCACTCGTACGTTAATTTCACTTCTGTTGTTTTTGTTTTGCAGTAAATCATTCATTCATTCATCACACAGAACTGTTTACTAACATCCACATATGGTTATATATCACTCACTCACTCGCGTTTGTTTGATAAAACTACAAAATAAAAGCTTCAGACATTTTGATATGAAAACATTTTAAATGTTTTAATTTAAAAATCAGTTCATTCTTCACACACACACACACACACACAGCGCACGAGCGAGCGTGAGCGCGTGTGTGATTTTAATCAAGCTTGTGCTGCCACCTGCTGGCTGTTGATGAATGTACAAAGAAATATGAACATGAGGGTGTTTACGTTCAAACGTGAGATTTAATCATTTCTAAATATCTTTTTTTTATGTACATTTGTGTGTAAAACACTGAAGTGCATATGTTTACATTTATGTTACTAATACTGTTACAAATAATGATAATTAATGATATATATTATTGAGAATTTGTAAAAAAAAAAAAAAAGATCATGACGTCATGATCATGGAAACCACAAACCTCAGAAGATCATGGTAAGTTTAATTTTACTGCTTAATGAGTTTCAATTAAAATCATTATAATATAATATGAACATTTGGATTATTGTAAATTCAGCTCAGTTTAACAACATTTTTACTTCTAATAACTTTTTACATATTTTGAAATGTCTTGATTTTCTTTATCTAAAATAATAACAATAATAATAATGATGATTTATATGTAGAAAGTTATGAAATGATTTATTGAAAGAAACTCAGTGTTTTCTGATCACATTCATGAAACCTTTATTCACCTCATAATCATCAATATCAAGTTACAAAACACGTGACGTCATCAACAGAATAAATAAAAGCACAAAAAAAAAACAACCAGACATCAAAGTGACTTCTGCAGCAAAAACGACACATTAACACCAAACTCCTGTTTTTCATCAGAACCGTTGAATCTTTGTTGATTATTTCAGTCTTTTTCTCCGGCTTCACACGTGCGCCCCCTGCTGTGCGTCAACATTTAGTTTTTTTATGACGTCTCATTTTAATAAAACCTGATTTAAAAAATGTTATTTGATATTTTTGTATTATTATTGTTATTATTATTATTATTATGATGATGATTATTGTTGTTGTTGTTTCCTTATTTTGGACCAGTTTTTCTAATTAAACCCAGACTCAGTTTCTCACTCATGGTTGTGTGAGTGTTAGCTGTCGCCCTACAGCAGCCATATATTGGTGGGTTTTTTTACGACTCACACATTTGAATGAATCTAATATTTTAATAGATTCAGTCATTTAAACATTTTAGTTGAATTATGGTAAAACGTTTGACTCTCTTTTCTTCAATTTAGACCACTTTTTCAAATTGAAACCAAACTCCGTTCAAAAAAATCCGAACCGTTGAATCATTCACGATTGTGTGAGTGCTCTCATCATTTTTAAATGTCTCACTTTTATGACTCACAAAATTTGATTTAATTTAATTTGAACGTAAATCAGTTGAAAGTATTTTAGTTGAAGAATGATAGTAAAAGTTTTTGTTTATATTGGACGAATTCTTCGGATTAAAACCAAACTCCGTTTAAAAAATCCGGATTTTTCGCTGTTTTTGAGCAGAATCGCTGGATCCCTCGTTGTTGCGCGTGTGTCGTGATGGTTTTTCAGTGTCTCGGTTAAAGTCCTCTGCTTCGGCTTCACCAGCTCCAGCTCCACATGTGCGCCTGCAGCTGCGGCTGCAGCCCCGGCTGCTGCGGCTGCTGCAGGCCCGACTGCTCGGGACCGTAGGCGGCGTGTAGCAGCGGCGCGTAGGCGCACAGGTTCAAGCTCAGGCCGCTCCTCAGCTGCTGCGCCGCCGCCTCCAGGTCCTGCGCTGTAATCCGCTCGCAGGTCTTCATGTCCCGCATCAGCAGCGGGATGGCGACGCGGCGCGGCGGCGGCGGCAGCAGCTGCAGCGCCTCCAGGCTGCGCTCTGTCCGCGCGCGCTTCATCTTGTAGCGGTGGTTCTGGAACCAGATCTTTACCTGGTTCGGGGTGAGGCGGATCAGACCCGCCAGGTGCTCCCGCTCCGGCGCGGACAGGTAGCGCTGCTGCCGGAAGCGACGTTCCAGCTCGAAGGTCTGCGCTTTGGAGAACAGAACGCGCCGCTTCCGGCCGCGGCTCTTCTGCGTCTGTGCGCCTGCGCAGTCCCGCTCTGCGTCCGCGAGGGATTTAGGCTCGGAGCGGGACTTTAAGGGGAGACCGTGTACTGTGGGGTGAGATGAGAAGTAATCTGATTACTCTCCTGAATCCGATCACTGTGGATCAGATCAAACTTTATGGTTAAAAACTCCACAAACAACAACACATGGTTTAAATGTGTAAAAATAGACTTTAGCCATTTTACGCGCGGGTGCGCGTGTCCATGATGACGAGCTCATGGTCTGAGGTCACTTTTATTTCCTTAATTAGGGAAAATTAGAGATAATTGTCACATATTTTCGGATTATATTAATATTATTGCAGCTCAAAGACTCTCAGCATAATCGTTAATCTCTAATCAGAATAATCTCCACTGTCAAAACATAGTAAAGAAACACAAAGCGTCTGAATGTGTTTAACAATTGAAATGAACTCGATAAACAATATTACAGTTCTAAATTATAAACTTTATCCATTTTACGCGCGTGTCTGTGCGTTTCTGCGAGTGTCTGTGTGGACACAGTGATGATGAGCTGATAATCTGAGGTCATCTTAAATGACCTTAGATAATAAAAAGTTCACATATTTGATACATTTTAGATAAATATGTTACAGTGATTCAGTTTAAACTTTAACTTTCAGCTCTTAAATTAAAGACAGATTATAATCCTGCTCTTTTTCAGTAGAGATGTCACAAGATTTGTGATTTAATCTGATTAACAAGAATGTTGTTAGAAATCAGGCGTGTGTGTATGTGTGTCTCTGTCTGTGTGTGTCTCTTCGTGCCTGTGTGCGTGTGTCTGTGTGTGTGTCTGTGTGTGTCTCTGCGTGCCTGTGTGCGTGTGTGTGTCTGTGTGTGTCTGTGTGTCTCTGTGTGTGTAAATATCTGTGTGTGTGTCTGTGTGTCACTGTGTGTGTCTGTGTGTGTGTATGTGTGTGTCTCTGTGCCTGTGTGTGTCTGTGTGTCTGTGTATGTCTGTGTGTGTGTCTGTGTGTGTCTCTGTGTCACTGTGTCTCTGGGTGTCAATGTGTGTGTCTCTGTGTGTCTGTGTATGCGTGTATGTCTGTGTGTGCATGTGTCTCATGTCTCTGTGTGTCTCGTGTGTGTCTCTGTGTGTGTGTCTCTGTAAGTGTGTCTCTGTGTGTCTCTGTGTCTCTGTGTGTGTGTCTCGTGTGTGTGTCTGTCTCTCTGTGTGTCTCTGCGTGTGTCTCGTGTGTCTCTGCATGTGTCTCTGCGTGTGTCTCTGTGTGTCGTGTGTCTCTGTGTGTCTCTGTGTGTCTCTCTGTCTCTGTGTGTGTCTCTGTGTCTGTCTCTCTGTGTGTCTCTTGTGTCTGTCTCTGTGTCTCTGTGTATCTCTGCATGTGTCTCTGTGTGTGTCTCTGTCTCTCTGTTCAGTGTGTCTCTGCGTGTGTCTCTCGTGTGTCTCTGTGTGTGCCTGTATGTCTCTCGTGTCTCTGCATGTGTCTCTGTGTCTCTGTGTGTGTCTGTGTGTGTGTCTCTCGTGTGTGTCTCTCGTGTGTCTCTGTGTGTGTCTCTGTGTCTCTGTGTGTGTCTCTCTGTGTCTCTCATGTGTCTCAAGTCTCTGTGTGTGTCTGTGTGTGTGTCTCTGTGTGTCTCTGTGTGTGTCTCTGTGTGTGTCTCTGTGTGTGTGTGTGTCTCTGTGTGTCTCTGTCTGTCTCTGTGTGTGTGTGTCTCTGTGTGTCTGGTCTGTGTGTGTCTGTGTGTGTGTCTCTGCGTGTGTCTGTTTGGACACAGCGATGATGACCTGATGTCTGAGGTCATTTGTCTAAACTTTAATCATGAATCTGAATATTTAACGTAAATATCGTAACACGAGTTTTCTGTGAGTTTTTATCTTAAATCTTTTTTTTTTAAAAAAAGCTTAAACGTCCTCACAGGAGAAGTTGATGTTCCCGCGGCTCCACCTGCTGAGGCCGCCGGTAAATCCCAGTGTCTGCTGCGGTGTCTCCGCGCCTGGAGCCTCGGTGTCCTCCTCCTCCGTCTCCTCGGTCCCTGACCCGGCACCGCAGCGGCTCGCCGGGTCAGGCAGGTCCAGGAGGTCCCGAACTGAAAATCCCGTTTTTGTGTTTGTACCAAAAGACATGATGAAGAAAGAGAGACAGAGAGAGAGAGAGAGAGAGACAGCAGCGGGCCGTTAAAGAGCTGAACACAGCGGAGGGTTCGAGTCCATGAATGTCCGGTAAACCGGAGCAGCTCACACTGGACCGGAGAGAGAGGAGCGCGCGCCCTGTGTCCTTTTAAACACGTGCGTGTGTGTGTGTGTGTGTGTGCGTGGGGGGGGGCGGGTCCCGAGAGTCTAGAAAAACAGATCATGAGGAAATAAATGTTTAATGATGGAGGATTAAACACACTCGCGCGCGCTCACACACACACACAGAGGATCAGAGGTTTCATGTCACTAATACAAAAACAGAAAATAATCGAAACGAAAGTCAACGGTTTAAAACATGCGAGTCTGTATATATATATAATATATAATATATAATATATAATAACAACATTAAACATAGTTAATAATTCATAATGAAAATATGACAATAGAAGCAAAAACATTTAAACATGAACAGATTTAACAAAACATGACACAAAAAACAGCAGCGTTTGAAAATAACTGCACATTATATTTGTTTAAGTTTAAATAAGATTAATAATGAAATGAATAAGAAAGTGTTTTTTTACTGTTAAACAATAAAAATGTCAACACAGAAGCAATTGATGTAAAATAGTTCAGAATTAAATAAAAGAACAAAGAAAAATACAAAAAAATTTGAAATATGAACAGAAATTACATCAGGTCATTTATAATAAGTCCAAATATTTAAATGAAACGGGTGAATAAAAGAAACGGCTCACTTTTATGAATAATTATATTATTATTATTGTTATTATTATTATTATATTATTTTACAGCAGAAGCACATGGTTATTAAAACTTTGATTGGCTAAAAATCAGGAGAGTATTAAAAAATTAAACATTCTTTGCTGCTGACGAACAAAAATATTTTTATATCCTTAAAAAAACAGATCATTTATTTATACATATGGATATATATATCTATATGTCTTTAGATATATAGAGAGAGCTTGTCTACCCTGAGCTCACACTGCCCCCTGCTGTCTGACAGAGGAACTGCACGTAGACGCCAAAAACTATTTCTGTCTAAATCTGAAAAACAAAAAAAGCAACAAAAATGTATTTTTCATTGTACATTTTCATGAGTTGGTAAAACATTATTTAATCTTATTTTTTTTTAGTTTTTATTTTCTATACATTCCTGTTTTTACATTTTTTTCTCTCCAATAATTGACATAGTGTGTAAAAAAAAAAAAAAGCACTTACTTGTACATCACACTTATGACTAGCACTTTATAGTTTGGCTTACTTGAAGCACTCTAAATCTATGATATCTATTTATTAACAGATACGTTAAAGGCCTGTAAAATTAAAAAGTGATTTATTTCGATATTTAGTGCAATGATGTTTCCAGGAATAAAGAGAAACTGTAATGTGGGGATTAGGCCATCAGGGGGCAGCATTGGTTTAAAAATAAGATCATGGAGATTTGATTTACTTTTTAAATGTGTCAAAGCTAAGGTGGAGCTAAGGTGGAGCTAAGGTGGAGCTAAGGTGGAGCTCTCCAAGTAAACTTACTGGTGGGCGGTAACATTCGCGGTGAAATGTGCATGCTGCCGTCATAAGTGCAGGTAATTCAACATCGAGTGTTTTATTGCCTATACTTACACTAAGGGGGACCACGAAAACATGACTGACTATTCTTTTTCCACACTTTGGCGACTGGTAGGTCCTCCAGAGTCCCAAATATAAGTGTTAAAAAGTTGATTTTGCATAATATGTCCCCTTTAAGTATTTTATTCCTCGTGTGAGCCGTCGCTTAATCTTTAAAGAGATTTGTGCAGGACTGTGGTCGTTTTAAATAAAGTTTTGTGACACTTTTTAAAATTTTCCCTGCGTGTGCAAGACATCATGGTTGCAATGGTCGCAAGTTCGACTCCACCCCTGGCTAATTGTACTAAAAAGTCGCTTTGGATAAAAGCGTCTGCTAAATGACATGTTATGTAACTTTAAAACAGTTTTATTTGCTTTTTATGACAGAAATAACTCACTGAAACAAACGTCTTTAAATATTAACAGTTTTCTTTTTACTCCAGTTTAAAGCAACAACTATACAGAGACTATCAAAATAAAAGTCCACACAAGTTTACCTCAAACAAACGACATGTTTATCTGTCACTGCTGCTGCTGTTGTTGTTGTTGTTGCGTCGTCACTTTATTATTGTTGTTGTGACAGTTTTCAAACCTCCCTGAGGTCCATTGTGCAAATACTGGCTCCACAAACGATAAATAAACAGAAAAACAACGACTCAGTAGAAACTTACGATGTTTAGATTCAAAGCAGAGGACGACAACAAAAACGAGCAGCTCATTTCCCAGCATGCACCTTGGGAGTACTCCAGCTACGACAGGAAAACTTCGCGGAAACTTCTCACGTTTTAATAAATTAACATTCACGCAAACGGATTCAGCTCAAATCTCCGCAGAGTAAATCGCGTTTACAGTGTTTCGACGAGACGATCGCGATCTCTGTCACAATTTACCTCCATCCTAATTCTTTTACCATGAAACACCAACTGGCATTTCCGTTGCCTAGCGACTCAGTTCTCGGGACTCCTCCCCCTTGAACATCAATCATTAAGAGTTTGCAGTTGTTTACTTTTATTTTTCACCAGACTCATTTGTTTCCCGTATGTCTTTCATTCTTTGTTTTTACGATGATGTAATGAAAAAAAAGGCTAGCTAGCTAGCATCTCTGTTGCCTAGCAACCATTTTGTCACTGGTTTGGCCCTTTGAATTTAAAAAAAAAACCGAGATCACAAATCCCATTTAAAGGCACTAAAAATAAAAGGAGAGGTTTCTGGTCATGCAGGACGAGGACATGCACTTGCGATGTTTTCTCACGTGCGATGAGCTCGACTGGTTACGTTACTACGTCGCGATGTCTGTCTTCTTCCTCTATGGCAGTTTAACGGCAGCTTGTCGCCGTCGTCACGCCACTAAATCACACGGTGCGACAAAAACACAAACTCTCACAGGAGCGCGAACATGAAACGGCGTGAGTGTAGATGTCAGACGTCGACTGAAGCTACTTTTAAAATTCACTTTGGCATAAAAAAAGAAGACACGTTAGCGTGGATAGAGAGTGTTAAATGATCACGTGACTACATGAAGGACGAGACGCTGCTGCGTGGCCACCAGGGGGCGCTCAGTTGGAGATGTCGGCGCTGTTGTTGCGGTTGCCGTACTTGTGGTGGATGAGGAGCAGGACGACGCCCAGGAAGAAGCAGACGGAGCCCACAGTGATGTAGGCGATGCCCAGGAACGGGTTCTTCCCTCCCATCCAGGAGATGGTGCTCAAGATCATCCGCTTCCTGCCCTCGAAGCTGCGGACGGGGAAATCTGAAGGTTCAGCGAGTTAAGGACAAAACAGGAAAACCTGCCGAGTCATGAGAGTCAGGATTATCCTCACCACAATCATTGCGATATTATCACGATACTTAAGTCACAATATTATCACGATACTTAAGCCACGATATTATCACGATACTTAAGTCACAATATTATCACGATACTTAAGCCACAATATTATCAATGATACCTAAGTCACATATTATCACATATTCTCAGTTACCATTATCACGATTTAAGTCACAATATTTTTCGATACTTAAGTCACGATATTATCGATACTTAAGCACTATATTATCACCTATACTTAAGTCATTATTTTCTACTTAAGTCACAATATTATCACGATATTAGAAGTCACAAGATATCACGCTATTTTACTACCTATATTATCAATGATACTATAAGTCACAATATTATCACGATAATTAAGTCACAATATTATAATGAGCACGTACTATATATCACGATATCTTAAGTCACAATATTATCACTATAATTAATCATATCAGTATCGATACACTTATACTTCGATTATATTATCACGACAATTATAAGTCACAATATTATCAATGGATAATTAAGCCAATGAGCATATCACGATACTTAAGTCACAATATTATCACGGCATTAAGTCACAATATTATCACGTATACTTACGCCACATATTATCAATGATACTTAAGCCACGCGTTATCACTTACATTTAAGTCACAATATTATCACGATAATTAAGTCACGATATTATCACGATACTAATGCACAACATGATTATAAGTCACACATTATCACGATAATTAAGCCACGATATTATCACGATAATTAAGCCACGATATTATCACGATAATTAAGCCACGATATTATCACGATACTATAAGTCATGTTGGAGGATACTGTAGACGACCTCCAGCGTGTAGTTTCCTCGCTGCAGGGTCGGCACCATGTTGTCCTTCTTGTTGATGATGCGGTAGAGTTTGCGGAAGGTGGGCAGAGCCGCGGTGCGCATCCACACGATGAAGTCCTCGTTGATGAAGCCGTTGTTCAGGGGGTCGTAGTCCAGCTCGTAGACGGGCCGGCGCCAGTTCACCGGCTTTGACGTTCCTGAAACACAGACACGCCCAAGTCCATTTCCTTCACTGTCAGTTTAAGTCGACGATGTCTTTAAGAACATGTTCACGTCGTTATCTCACTGAGAGACGTTACAGTGAGAAAAACTCCCTCACTCTCTATAGTACATTTGCAGTTAGTGATGGAGGCAGCAGTGGGGGCTTTGGTGTGGGAGAGTGAGTGGTTTACAAACTCCTCACGCTCAAGTAAAAATTATTCTTTTTTTTGGCATTTAATTTTTTTAATTACAGACTTTGATGACATTTCTAACATTTCTGTGGCTTAAGTCTGACATTTTCTTCTGTTTTTGTTTTTCGTCGACAACAAATTCCATTAAAACGAGACCAAAAACCACGAGTGTGGTGATTTGTTTGTCGACACTTCCTGGCGCTGTGTGTGGCTCTCAGCTCGCCGACTCCTGCTGGGAAGGCAAATCTTTGAAGAACTGTCGTCTTTACCCAAACAACGGAGAACATAAACATGTGCAGCTTCAGTTAGGACTTCAGACGCGTACGCACCTTGGAAAACTGCCGTCAGGTTTTGGTTTTCTCCCGGGTTCCTGAACTTGACGTGTTTGTCCGCCCACCAGGCGATTCCTGTTGCCGTCAGAGGAACCGGAACCTTTGTGCCGTTCGGGTGGTAAAAAAGCTCCAGTGTGTCTGCGACAGGTAAGATGAGGATTATGAACAATATTAATAATATTAATAATAATAACAATAATAATATTAATAATAATAAATAAGGAGATGAAGGTGCTTTAGTGAAGGAAACCTTCTCACCGTTGAACATGCTGTTGGCGATGGCGCCACACGGTGCAATGGGCTTGTTGTCATGATAAGCGTACGGCTCACATTCCTTACTGGGATACTGTGAATGAGATTAAAGATTAAAAGACGCCACCTTCTGGTCACAGTGAAAGCTGCAGCCAAAGCCGCTAAATGTTCAAAATGGACGTAACGTCTGTGTTTGGAAATGTTTGAAGCGAATGTGGAAGCATTTAAAAGGGTGCATTCTCTTACATGTCCACCAGGGGGGGCGACTTATTCTAACTCTCTCTTCGTTTATAACGTCAGTAAACATTTACCAGAGGAGTTCGAGTTCCCACTCTTTATCAACACTATGTGACGGCCATTTTGTGAATAATGGACCCATTTGGAGTCAATGAAGACCTTAAAGAGATGGTACGGCTAGAACTGAACCATTTTGGGGTTCACTATGATTGACAGCTCGTATCATTCAAACGTTGTATGGTTGTGGGTGTAGGTGAGCGAGTTCTCAGTCAGGCTCCGCCCCCAAACGTCCAAACACTCATCTGTGGACCACGGTGGAGCAGAGCAGGGATGAAACAATAAATCCAGCACTGGTTTTTCAGCTTCTTAAATTTAAATATTTTCTAGTTTCTGTGATTTTTCAGCTGCTAAATTGGGTTTAGAGTAATTGATTATCAAAAGAGTGGATGACTGATTTAGTAATCAATGAATTTCTTCACCTCACTGACTCGAAACACGAGAAAAGGAGTGAAGTCTCCTGCTTTGTTCTTAGACCTCAGCAGATGCTGATTCATGCAAACGTTGTTCTGTTGCTTTTTTCCGCTTCAGACGATCAGGAGGTTTAATGTTGCTGTAAAAGCTGTTTGTGCAGCAGCAGATGATGCATTTACTCATTTAATGTGACGATTCCTCCAGAGACAGAGACGTGAAGTCAAAGCAGATCTTCACTGAATGAACCGTTTCAGGTTAGGACACCGTTCCACTAACGCTCCGATGATGACGTTTAGTTTTCAGACCTGGAGCGAGTTGACGTCTCCGTTCAGCTGGCTGTCGTCTCTCGACTTGACGTAGCGACGGTGGTTCTGGTAGAAGTTGGAGAGGCCGTAATACATGAAGACGTTGTTCTGTGGATTCAGATAAAAACAGTTTGTTAGTGACGCAGAAACGAGCGACTGTCTCCGTGCGTAACGCTGCGACGCGCTGACCTCGTACGACTGCTCCAGGTAGAAGGGGATCGTGCAGGTGCAGGGCCTGGTGCTGTTCCAGCTGAAGTTCTGTGAGCAGTTGAAGCAGGGACTGGACATGTCCACGCCTGTGTAATCAATCTGTCACACAGAGACAAGTCCAACAACCGTTACAGCAAGAAAAGACAGAAAATAACACTGGAAGTAAGCTTCATTTGAATCTGCAAATATTTAATCCATCTAAAAGTCAAAGATACTAAAATAATGTTGTGCGCAATAGTGAAAAAAAAAAATCATTAAATCTTCACATTTATTCATTGGGAGCATCATTTTCAGGTTGACAATTGTGCATGAAAGTGTTTGATTGACATTTTGTCAAAGCATCATATGCAAGTATACATGCATTTGATACGAGTCGCATTATTCATTTTTAATGCTTTTATTTACCAATTCACCATGTAAAAATGTACACGTAAACACAGGACATTTATAATTAAATAAACCTGTTTGGGTGCATTTTATTTGCGTGAAGTTTTGAGTGACACACATAGAAATAAATATAAACGAAACAAAAACACAACTTGCATTAGGATTTAAGGTATTAACTCATCCTAATGTCCATCGCTTGTAACATGTTTCAATGTTTAAAACATGTATGCCGAATTTTAGAGATGGACATTGACGTCACAGAAATACCTGTGAAATTGGACGAAATTCGTAAAACACCGTAAATAAAGGACAGTTTTATTCTAAATAACACTTTTGCGAACGGGATTTGGTTCAAGTGACCAGAGAAGTGAGAAGAAGATGATTATTGATGATGATTTTTACTTTTAAACATTTACAATGTGACACAGTAAATAAATAAAAAGATAGACCAGTGTCACCTCAAACTCCTTGATGTTGTTGGAGGTGACGTAGAGGCCGATGCCGATGGGGATGAAGATGAGTCCGATGATGAAGAACGCGGGCAGCACGGTGCCCGCGGTCAGTATGGGCTGCCACGCCGGGAGTCTCTGCTGTTTGAAGGCCGTGTTTTCGGGCTTCTTGCTCCGCAGGGCTCCGCCGCCGGGCCCGCTCACACTGATGTGTCCGTCCTCGTCTTTAGCGTTGTAGCTGGACGCCATCATGACTGCGGCTGCTGCTGATGATGATGATGCTAGAGTTAGCCTGCTAACACAGTTAGCTGCTCGCTGTCACCGACTTTATATTAATTAAAAACGCTCCAAACTGAGCGCGTTCACGGATGACGACGGGTGGCTTCGATTTATAAATAACGCGGACGACGAGAGGTCATATGCGTTGTTTAAATAACTGGCGATTTATTCCATATTTAAGAGATCTACGTCCTAGCTACGGCTGCTCTTTCCGGAAGTTTACATCCAGTGACCGCAACACATGGTGACGTCACTGCTGCGTTTGCTGTTGCCTTCACGACTGTCGGAAATATTAGTTGATACAGCGATTCCGGATTCAGCTAAGTATATTTATGATTTAATCTACCGCGGTTATTTCAGTCGCTATCTCTCCCCACATTTCTAATCAGATTTGAACAACTATTACATAGAAACGAATGGTCCTGTCAGAGTATTGGCAGGACTTAATAGTACTTTTTGAAGTATTTGCGCTTTCCAGCTATATTTCTCCCATGTGAAATCAAAGGCAACTGCTTGAGTTGAACGCATTGTTAATAAAACAGTGTTTATGAGATCAAAGGTGAAAAAAAGGAACCAAAAAGTGAGTAGAAATGAGAACAGAAGCAAAATATATAGAATAAATAAGACAATATACTGTAAACAATAATAATTTGCATTGTATAATATAATCCAGAGGTCTCAAACCTGTGGTTTGCAGTCCCTCAATCTATTTCATGTGGCCCACCTCTTAATATTCAGTTGAAATATGTTTTTGATATTTATAAATTCATTTTGCATCATAAACCCTTTTTTTTTTAAATTGTGAACCACATGTATATGAATACAGTACATAGTACATATGTACCTCCTGTATGTAATAGTTTTTGTAACCTAAAGGTAGACGTGTGAGCTCTTATATTGTGCTTCATTTCACACTTTAAAACATAACAGCGAACTGTTAACAAATACGTGAGCACTGATTATACATTTTTAATCTCTATTAATCTGAGGAGCGTCTGTCTGTTAATCATTATTGACGTACTGAGGGCACCAGTGTGACCTGTGATGACTTATGTGGTGTTTGGATGAGAAATGCAACAGATAAAAAAAATTATTTACTATAATAATCCCTTAGGGAAATTCTCTCTCTGCATTTAACCCATCCTCTACTAGGAACCTAGAATTAGGAGAATTAGGATGACACACACACACGAGTTGGCTCAACGTTAAATAGCTTTTATTTTTGGTTCCAGTGGCAAATGATGACAAATTCATACTCCATAACCTGACATGCTGTGAAAATATGACCGCGTCTCGACCTACAGTGAGAAAACATGGATTGAATCAAAATCCAGCGTTGACATGCAAAGATATAAAACCCTAAAAAAATGAATGAAGCTCTGCTCTTTAACGTCAAAGTGACGTAAAAACTAAGCGTCTCACACGCACAGTTCCTCAGTTCTTGTGCTTTTTCAAATTGGCGTCAGTTTCGGTGGCGAAGGCAATCGTACCGCGCTGAGCGGTTGTCATGACAGCAAGCGGGTTCGACCTCCTCAGTTCTTGCCTCCCGCCACAGAGGCTGAGTGTGCGGACACCGTCGACTTCCTCAGCTCGATTTTCATCAACTGGTTCTCGGCCCGCGACTCTAACCTCGTCACCGCCGACAAGCCCAGAACTGCCTTGCTGGTGGGTTTCAAACCTTTTGATACAGGGATCCGTGTGGTCGCGCTCCGAGCCGACTGCACATCCGGACTGGGCTGGAAAACAAACAGCAAAACAACACTGGAAATGACATTAAGGACAATGTGGGTACTGGTTTTTACGTAGCTGTGTTTCACTACAATGAACCATCTCCACCAAGTCAAAAGACCATGTTCAGACCAGGTGTCATCCAGCCTGAGTGGGATCTGATCTCCAAGGATTTGGATGTAGGCAACTGGGCTGTCTCACACTTTACTCATAAAGTAAAGTAAACTAAATAATTAGCTCTAGCATTTGAAAGTAGCATTTTGTAATGGAGAAATACTAAGGGAATACTAATTATATGGTGAGCTGCTGATCTACTGCTGCCTCGTGTGGTCACTTTGTGTCACTGAGGTAAATTCAAAGGGATTTTAAATGCTGAATTAAGAAAATAAGACATTTGAACTTACTGACTGTGTGCTGTGGTGTTAAAATCACTGATTTTCTCTATGGGGTTTGGTGTGGGAGAGTGAAATCACAGTTTTCACCTTCGTACTGAAAGTTTGAAAAGGGAGCTGCATTTCTGCAGTTTGTGAAAACGTCAAACTCTTTGTGGCTGTGATTCGTTAAAAGGGAGGACATTATGTCAGTTGGTGAATTTGTGAATTTGTAAATGAGATCAGTAGGAGGTGTTCTCTTCACAGTGGGATCAGGTCATTCCAGTGTTAGCTCATACCAGTGACATCGCGTCAGTGTAACTGTTTTATACCTGGAGATAGTGCTATCTAGGGAGCACACACCACGCGATTTCATTTTTACACATTTCAGAAGCAACTGAAACATAAAACAAAAATCATCCAGTCATTGATTTGTTTGTCAATCAAAGAGGAAAATGCAGTTCACGCTGCTTTAAATTGTTTGCTCATGTCCACAATGTTTGGTGCAGACCTTTATGAAAATAGACGACCTCTCTGACTCTGACTGGCCCATGTAGCACACGTTCCAGTCCAGTAGGTGGTGCACTCTTTTGTTTTTGGTCAAAAAAGAAGACGGGCAAAGAGTGGCCACTCCCCACACCTTTATAACCCAACTCTCGATAGACTACAAGGACGAACCCAGGAACTGGACATCTATGGTTACCGTCTTAAACTTTTGACTTAAAGAAGAGTGCGCCAAACAACTGGCCTGGAAAGTGTTGTGAGACAGTGGCATGTGCAGCCGGCAGGTACAGTCCACGCAGTCCTTGCAAGCAACACTGCAGACATGAGCAGATGAAGACATTTACATGAAGACCCTAGCTGTACTCTGTGGACATATGGAAGCAGAATGTATGACCCAGTCTAGCAAGAATCCTAATGACTGCAAATGTCTGTACACGCATTTTCTGGTACTTTTCTTCTAGTCTCATTTCCAGAGGACTTGAAATGAGAGCACACAGGAGAGAACAGTAGGAAAATCTCCAGAAAATTCACAGTAAGATTGTGGGCAAGTGTCCCGTCTCCCAGGTGCCATCGTTTGCCAGAATGTTCTGGAAAGATTCCTCCTGTACTGAATGCGTCTGAACCCCCGGAAACCCCTTGCTGCATTCTTAACATGCTATAGAAAGTGAATTTGCTGTGACTCACCACTGACTGTGTCGGCCTGGAGGCTGCAGAGGTGATGGGTGTGATCGTTATGCTGCTCGTCATTTTGCCCGGAGTCGTCTTTCCCATCGAGGTCTGGCGTGGGGAGCGCAAAACCGTCCCTGTGGAGGCTTCTTTGCTTTCTGAGTTCATACCAATAGTTCTGAGCGTCACCACGGGACTGCTGCGTCCATCAGAAGGTCTTTTAAACTGTGGACCCAGGTGGATGTGGATCTTATTGTCCTCTGTTGTGATGATGTTGCTGTTCCCATTGTATTTCCGGACATTTGAAGGCACAGGTTGCTTCTCTGGGGTCATTTTGATCACAGTTCGGCCTGAAGTCATTTCGTGAGGCTCGGATGATGCGCACGCTTCTGCCACAGGTGTGGTGCTGACTGTGATGATGGAGACCGGAGATTGAAGGCCTCCAGATCTGCTGCTGTTGGTCTTCTCCGGACTCCGGGCCTTGGAGATGGTAGTTATTGTGACAGGAGATTTTGCTCGAGTAAGACTTCCCGTCATGTCGCAGGCTTTGCTCTTTGACATCACAGTTGTGGGCTTAGGGACGATGGTGATGCGAGGTTTCTGGAGGCCGAGAGTTGGGATGATGGTGGTGCTTGAGAAGAAATCTTCAGCTCCAGGGCTGGTGATTTCCAAAGTGGCAGTGCTGTTTTCATGATCTGGGGTCACTCGGATGTGTAGTGGATGGCCTGGGTGTGATGCCCCGTTGGTCTTTACCGATGTCATCTGATTGAGGGTGATGGCCTCTTTCTTTTTCATCCAAGGAACCCATGATCTACTTGCCCCAAGTTCTGCAGATGCTGGAGGGTATCGTTCAAGGACAGTTGGCTTCTTCAGAACCCGTTGTCGGAGGTTGCTCATCAAGTGGTTTTCCTCAAGTACTGATTTTCTGATAAAGCCTGCTGTCGTCTCATCCTCAGAAAAGTCACCAGCTATAGCATCAGTCTGAACCGCTGTAGAAGTAACCTGGACATCAACCATCCTCCTACCGTTCATGCTAGGCCTCAATGCACGGCTGTAGCACTTGGTGGCTTCAAGCTCCTTGGTAAGACAGGCCACTTCCCGGCTCATGCTCTTCCTCTTCTCCTCCTCTTCCATGAATCTCTGCTGGAGCACAGAGTAGTCCACCTGCAGCTGGGAGAGCTGGTCTTCCTTGTTCATCAGCTCATGAATCTTCTCCTTCAGGGCCAGAACATCTGCCCGCAGCTCTCTGGATTTAGCCTCCTCCATCTTGTAGCGAAGTCTCAGCTCGGCCTCAGGACTCTGAACCTCGCCTTTCTCTATTGCTTTGTTTCTGGCAATCTGAATTTTCATTTCTTCCAGCAGCTTAGAGAGTGTGTTTGCTTTGTCCTGCTCTGTTCGGAATTTCTTCTCCAGTAAATCGTACTCATCCTCTGTTTTCATCAAATCTCCCTCCACCACCTCCAGCTGTTTGAGTCTGCTCTTAAGTCTTTCGATTTCCAGTGTTAGCTCTTTTACTTTGTTGTCTTCATCCAGATTCTTGTTGGCCCACTTCCTCTGCAGTTCCCCCCCCGACTCCTCCAGTCCGTCCATTCTTATTTTCATACTACTTAGCTTGCTATTTAGAGCTGTACACTTCTCCTCTTCACTTGCAAGTTTAGTTTTCAACTCCTCCTTCTCTTTGGTCAGAGCTGATATTTTCACTTCCATTTCTGACTTGAATTTGAGAAGTTTTTTGCTCTCGTCAATCAGCTTCTCAGTGACCTCTGTGACCTTGCCTTGCTCTGTTTTCAACATCTTATTCATATCGTCACTTTTCTGCTCTTCCTGTTTGAGTCTCTCTGCCATGTTTTTCCTCTCATCGACCAGTATGACAGTGAAGGATTTCAACTTCACAAGATCGTCTTTGAGGACCATTTCTGTCCTTTCAAACTGTGACTCTGATGATTCCAGTTCTTTCAGTCGGGTTTTCACTTTCTCCAGCTCTCCGGCCAGATCCTTCACAACACGTTTCTCTTTCTCCAGGTTGGTGTGAAGCTGAGAGCACTCGCCTTTGCTCCTGCTGAACGCCTCCTCCAGTTTCTCCAGTTCAACCATCCTCTTCTGCAGCTTGTCCACCTCCAGCCTCAGCTCTCTGCTGTGGTTCTCCTCATCCTGCAGTTTTTTTCTCAGCTCTCTGCACTGAGTTTCAGTTTTGGTGATCTCCTCATCCTTGCCCTCCATTTCCAGCACCCTCTTCCTCAGTTTCTCCAGCTCCGCCATGAGAGATGAGTTGCCACACTCCCCTTTGCTGATCTTCTCCCTCAGCTCCTGCAGGTCCTCGTCCGATTTCTGCAGAACTTTGTTGTTCTCCTCCAGCTCTTCGATCTTGTTTGAAAGTCCCGCCAGCTTCAGCCTCAGCTGTCGGCTATGTGACTCCTGGTTGGCCAGCTTTGTGCTCATCTCTTCGTGCTCCTGAGCAAACTTGGCTGCCCTGTGCTCCAGCTCGGTCTCCAGCTTGAGGACCTTCTGGCCGTCCTCCTTGGCAGTGTCAGAGACAGTTGCCAGTCGCTGCTCTCTTTCCTGCAGCTTCTGGGTGAGTTCTTGGACCTTCTGGCTCTGCTGGTCGATCTGCTCGATGTGCAGCTGCCGCTCATCCACCAACATCAGGGCAAAGGACTTGAGCTTCACCAGCTCAGCTCTGACCTTCTCCAGCCTCCTGCTGTGGTCCTTGTCCTTACGAGCTTGGTAGGCCTTTTCCTGCTCCAGCAGCCTCTTGAGTCTAAGAACCAGACAGAACAAAAGACCACGTGATGTGAGTTTTGAAAGCTAACATCAAACATATTGTTCCAGTGCAGATGTCAACAATCCTGAATCCATTTTGCGTCAAGGATGTTGGCAAATGTGCTCACAATCATGAATGATTAGATGCAGGAAAAGTTATTTTTGAGTGCTCCGACGTCCTCGGGCTCATTTTTTTTAATGAGCCCTGCGAACACATCTGGTTAAGAAGACCGGGCTAATGAGACCAGGCGAGCAGAACAAATGCGGTCAGCAGGACGGAGGAGGGAAAACAAAGCAGATCACAGCTGCAGGTCAGTGAGGTGAGAGTGTATGAGACTCAGCAGATCAACGTCAGAGAAGCTGACGATTTTGATTCATGGTTTTAAAAATGGATGAGAAAGTTGATTCAGAAGTTTTCTAACTTGAAACATTTTTGGTATTATTAGAGATGTTACATAGGTACGATTTTTGGAACAATGACTGAACTGTTACTGACAGGAAGTGTCACAAATGTTTTGGTAACAATAACCATTGAGGAACAGAATCTGTTATATTTTTGTCAACGCTAAAACACAACCCCTGCAGTTTGCAAAACAAAAGTCTCAGTTTTCTCTTCATCCACGCTAAAAAACAACCTCACAATTTTTTAAAGTAAAAGTATTTCTTTTATTTGTGTCCACACTAAAACACAACTCTGCACTTTTCATAATAAAAGTCTCAGTGCTCATCCATACTATAACACCACTCCCACAGATTTCAAGATAAAGGTTCCAGTTCCCAGTGGTCTACACTAAACACACTAAACACAAGCCTACATTTTCCAAAATAAAATACTTCATTTTCTCTGTTCATCCACACTACAACACAACCCCTGCAGATTTCAAAATAAGAGTCTCAGTTTTCTGTTCATCAACACTAAAACTCAACCCCTGCAGATTTTAAAGGTCCCATATTATACCCTATTTCTCCAAGTTAAACTAGTTCCCTGGTGTCCTAATGAAATGTCAGTGACATCTTTGGTCAAAATACCATAAGGATGAAGCACCATAGCAGTTCAATAACCCTGCCAAAACAGCCCTTTTCAGAACCCTCGGTTTTGTGCCTGGTCCCTTTACATGCAAATGAGACACAGGCAAACACACACCCACTTCTTCCAGGGGGTGTGTCGACGCCGGCACGCTCACGCTACCATGACAACAGTTTAACGTGATCCGTGGGAGGAACGTGGCTGGTGGAGGAAACTTTGCGGTTCAACCATATGTTTGAACCAGAGTCCGACCTTGAACAACAGGAAGCTATGGAATAAGTTGTAGTACGTAGACTGCAACAGGACGTGTCAGAACGGTCAGTTATGAGCTCTATTTGACCGTTTCCTAAAAATGTGTGTGTTTGTACGTCGTTAAATACGGTCGCTGACTAAATACGCTGGCCGCTGTTTGTGTAACTCACTGCTTCTAAAACTCTAGATTTGTTTCAGTAACTAGCATGCTACTCCCGTGTTCTCCACAGCAGTGGGAATGTAATAGCACCGGTTTTTATTATTAATCTTCTGGTCAGTCCAGAATTGTACTGACCAAGGTTCACAAAACAGTCTGATGTGAAGTGGTGCGAACACACAAACACACGTTTGCTGACTTTATCCGGCACATGAGCTTCATATATAAAATCCTCTGTAAAACACTGTGCTCCACTGTGCAGCCACCAACAACACACTTGTCCCTCCGCGTTGACATAATACCGCTCCTCCTCCCTAGCCTGCACTCTCGCATTTTATAGGGACAAGGTGGAGCTAAGGTGGAGCTCTCAAAGTAAACTTCCTGGTGGGGTGGCAACATTCGCGGTGAAATGCGCATTGTGTCGTCACAATCACAGGGAATTCAACATTGCGTGTTTTATAAGGGGGAGCACGAAAAAAGGACTGAGTCTTCATTTTTTCACACTTTGGCGACTGGTAGGGCCTCCAGAGTCCCGAATATACGTATTAAAATGATTAAAAAGTTGATTTTGCATAATATGTCCCCTTTAAAATAAACGTTTTTTGTTCATCCACACTAAAGCACAATCCCTGCAGATTTCAAAATAAGTCTCAGTTTTCGGTCCATCCACACTTAAACGAAACCCCTGCATATTTCAAAATAAATGTCACAGTTTTCTCCTCATCCACGCTAAAACAAACCCCTGCAGATTTCAAGATAAAAGTATCAGTTTTCTGTTCATCCACACTAAATCAAAACCCACTTATCTGTTTTCTTTTCAGTTGAGCTTGTTAAAGACAAGATCAAATTGGACTGAAAATATCACTGGGTGTTTGAACCTGAAGACAGATAATTAGCAAATAAATATATTTGTTTCAACACAGTTCCTGAATCTTTACACCATCACAGATTTTTAGAGTTGCATCTGCAAATAATTTAGCCTTGGTGTGGACACTGTGGACACTGAAGCTCTGCCAACACACTTTTGCGAACTTGACACGCCTGGGTTAATGTGCTGCTGGTGGATGTTTAGCTAATCTCTGCAGGAGATGTGAGACACCAACGGTCACATGTGACAAAAATGTAAAAGTCAAAGTGTCAAAGTCACTCTGCTCCTGCAAAAGACTCTGCTCAACTTACCGACGCGATAGGACGCAGGAAGGATTTCATCCATATACGAGAAGCTTTTTAAAGCTCAGCAAGGGACCAGAACCAGAACCAGGACCAGAGCCAGAGCTGCTGCTGCTGCTGCTGCTGCTGCTGCTGCTGCTGCTGCTGCTGCTGCTGCTGCTGCTGCTGCTCTGAGTCTCACAGGATCAGAGGGAAGCGACACTGCGGGGAATTAGCCATCACATTCCAAACATGTCATCAGAGGACAATGAAAAAGGTGGATGTTGTGCAAAACGGCACCGCTCCACTGCCTGATGATGTCACCCATGTCACCATATATGGTGCCCAGGAGTGAGGACACTGAGGAGGAGGAGGACGAGGACATGTCCTCCTCTTCTTTCTAACTTTTTCTGCTTTTCCTCCTCGGGGAGAATACAAGGGCAACTGTGCAGCAGGTTTGACACTTACAACGCTGTTGTTTTTCTTTTTGGATGAAAACTTTAACCCATTTGTCTCCACGCATGTGGTTCTTGCAGGGCCCCAGCCGTGTTTCCATGGCAACGCGGCAGCAACAATACAGGGCGAGACGTTTTGCTTTTGGACAGGACAATACCAGGACTTATCTGGTGCTCATAAACATCTGCAGGACAAGAGAGAAGAACGTGAAGAACATCACGTTTTCTGTGATTGAAAACCCTGGACGATGTCGTCAGTGCTGACATGACACTTCCTCTCCCCAGAGAGGGCGTGGCCTCAAGAAAAGACAAGGACGTTCCTGTTGATGAGCAATGATGACAATAGGAAGTGACGATATATTCAGTGTCCACTAGAGGGCAGCTCCACCAGTTCCCAAAAAAGACCACAGTTTAAAAGGAAGTTTATCGTACACTGAGCTTTTCATTTGATTCATAACATCAAAAAAAATTCTTGTGGAGTTAATGGTCTCAGTCCCACAGTTTTCAAAATAAAAGTCCCTAATTCTATTCATCCACACTAAAACACAACCCAGCCATTTTCAAAATAAGGGTCTT
Organism: Solea senegalensis; assembly: GCF_019176455.1. NCBI lineage: Eukaryota > Metazoa > Chordata > Actinopteri > Pleuronectiformes > Soleidae > Solea > Solea senegalensis. Next base: position 20,264,416 of record NC_058037.1, read on the forward strand.
ATTTTCCGTATGTCAATCTTAAAAAGAAACCTCACAGTTTTCAAAATAATAGTCCACTTCTGTTCATCCATGACAAAACACAACCCAGCAGATTTCAACATAAAAGTCCTGCTTTCTTTTCATCCACACTAAAACAAAACCCAGCAGATTTCAACATAAAAGTCCTGCTTTCTTTTCATCCACACTATAACACAACCCAGCAGATTTCAAAATAAAAGTCCTGCTTTCTTTTCATCCATACTAAAACACAACAGCGCAGCAGTTTTCAAAATAACACATTGATAATAATACTAATCTTGTGTGGATTCTGATATAAACGTGTATATAAATTCTTCTGACGTCGCTCACATTCTTCCTCTAGTGTCTGTCATTAAAACCTCGTTTGCAGATGATGAAGCTGCCGAAAGATTCTTCCTGTTCAGATTTATTCATAGCCTCAGTGATGACAGAAGCTCATCACACAGAGTTAGAATTAGAGGGAGGAGGAGGAGGAGGAAGCCACAAACACTCTGAGCCCACAGCAAACACAATCACACCAGGAGGCGCTGATCTGCAGCTAATTATAGTCACACTCAGATTCTGCTGTTTGTCTCATTTTTAACTGCGTCCACTAACATTAAAGCTGCAGTATGCAACATGTTTTTATGGTTATTGATAAACAAAGTCTCACTTTCTGTCCGTCCACACTAAATCACATCCTCACAATTTTCATAATAACAGGTTGTTTCTGTTCAACAGTGCTAAAACACAAACACAAATCTTTCAAAATAAAGGTGTCACTTTCTCTTCATCCATACTAAAAACAGAACTCCCCAGTTTTCAAAATAGCACGTAATGATGTTATCATTATTAATCTTCATCCACACAAAAACGCATCCCAACTTTTCAAAATAAAAGTCTCACTTTCTTTCCGTCCACACTAAAACACATCCTCACAGTTTTCATCATAACTGGTTGTTTCTGTTCAACCATGCTAAAACCCAATTCCAGTTTTTTCAAAATAAAGCTCTCAGTGTAAAACACAACCCCCACAGTTTCCAAAATGAATGTCTTCCTCTCTGTCTGACCACACTAGAACAAATCCTCACAGTTTTCAAAATAACACGTAATAATGATGATGATGGAAAAAAAATGTAGTTTTAAAAAAATCTTCATCCACACCAAAACGCAACCCCACAATTTTCAAAATAAAAGTTTCACTTTCTGGCTATCCACCTAAAAAATGCAACCCTGCAGTTTTCAAAATAAAAGTTTCACTTTCTGTCTATCCACCTAAAAAAACGCAACCCTGCAGTTTTCAAAATAAAAGTCCCAATTTCTGTCTGTCCACACTAAAGTGCAACCCCATGGTTTTCAAAACCACACTAAAACAAATACAATTGTCAAACATTATTTCACCTAGATTTGAACACACTGGACCTTTAGCGTTCAGTTTCTCTTGATGCCGTTTATTTCTCAAAGATCATTTCTGACGTTGATGATAATGTGTGAAAACACATTCCTGTCGGCTGCAGTCAGTGTGCAGGAGTGAGTCGACCCTGAACTCACACAGAGAGAGTGATGTCAGAGATCCTGCTGCGTGATTACGACCTCTGTTTACTCAACAACTGTCATGGACTAATACATCGACGCCACAAACACTCTCTGCTTGTTAATAAAAAAATAGGATAAAAATATCACTTTAGGTTTTGTGAAGTGTGCTCACATGAAGAACCAACACAAAGAAAAGTGATTTTAGCCACTTTTCCAACAGGAAACTGAAGTTTGTAAACTGCTCACAGTTTACACACCAAAGCCCAGAGAGAAAATCAGTGATTTTCACATCACAGCACACAGGAGTTGTTGATCCACTGCTGCCTCGTGTGGTCACTTTGTGTCACTGAGGTCAATCTGAACAAAATATGACATTAGAACTAAGTGATGGATTTTCTCTATGGCAGGGGTGTCAAACATATGGCCCGGGGGCCAGAACCGGCCCGCCAGAGGGTCCAATCCGGCCCACAGGATGAATTTGTTAAAATTTCACACTAATCTAAACGTAATGTCAAATGCTCCAGATACCGTGACTAAATGTTTGTGCCGTTATAGACCCAGCGTGCTGTGTAAATAGTAAATTTAGGCATGATATTGTTGAAATTGCACAAGAAATTTCATGTTTTGTAAAATTAAATGTAAAACAAAGGAGAAAAAACAAAGGAGTTCTTGTTGTTCATGGGTTATTATTCTATTATTATACTATTTTTACTGGTCCGGCCCCCTTGAGATCAAATTGTGCTGTATGTGGCCCCTGAACAAAAATGAGTTTGACACCCCTGCTCTATGGGCTTTGCTGTGGGAGAGTGAGTGGTTTCCTGTTGGAAAAGTCTGTCTGTGAGATAAAGACGTGAACGTGGTAAGTTTTCAACTCGAAATTTAAATGAGTAAACTTTTCACTCTCCCACACCAAAGTGATTTTAACATCACACACACAGGAGTTGTTGATCTACGGCTGCCTCCATCACGAAGTTCAAATGTCTTATTTTGACAATTCGACATTAAAAACCCATCGTTCAGATTTCCCCGCGAGCTTAAATCGCTGATTTTCTCTCTGGGGTTTGGTGTGGGACAGTGAGTGCTTTACAAACACAACTTTACTTTATCGTTAGAAAAGTCTGTCAGAGTTGAGCCTCTGTGTCCCAGGCTGATTGTCAGCAGCAGGGGGCGCTCACAGGTCAGTGCGTGAGCGGCGTGAGCGGCGTGAGCGGCGTGAGCGGCGTGAGCGGCGTGAGCGGCGTGAGCGGCGTGAGCGGCGTGAGCGGCGTGAGCGGTGTGAGCGGCGTTCGCTCACCTCTCTCGCTCCTGCTCCAGCAGGCCGGTGAAGTCGTCGCTCTTGTTCATGAAGTCGGCGTGTTTGCGCTTCTCGTTGTCCAGCTCGGTGATGGTGCGGCGGTGAAACTTCTCCGCCAGCAGCAGCTGCTCCAGCATCCGTCTGTACGTCTCCCTCTGTTTGTCCTCCAGACGCTCCAACTGACGACGACACGAGCACAACAACACAACTCAAACACACACACAGATTATCCACGCCGACTGTGCGAGTGTGTGTGTGAGAAAGTGTCCACACTGTGAATACTTTCACGCTCACTGGACTTTTGTTCGGAGCAGAAAATCATGTTCCCGTCACAGAACTGCTGCGATTCATCGCAGAAAGGACGATTTCACGCTCACATTTCATTCTTCTCTTTCATGAATGAAAAGCACCCACAAAATAAAAGATTACACCTCGTCAGTCCTCCACATACGTCATCTGCTTTTAAACCCTTAAAAATCTGTTTAATACACAAGATGTTTGTGTGTATAAGCATTTATATTTTGCAAGTTTTTACATCATAGAATTTTTGGAAGCACAGGCTAATTTTAGGCTTAGATTTCACTCTTCTCTTACATTAGCACCGCCAAAATAAAAGCTTAGGCCACATTGTGTGTTGCAGCTTTAAAACTCTTTAAAATATGTTTAAATACACTGTTTCTGCTTAATCATTTTTTACATTCTTTATATAATTATTACATGTTATAAATGTATAATCAGTATTTCTCCTGTCAAATGTCAACGTTTATACCACGTTGTGCCTTTGTATTAATCGTATGTTGCAGTGAAAACACCCTTTGGTTTTTTTGGGTTTTTTTTTATTCTCAATTTCTGTATATATATTTGTTTATAATAACTATAATATAAAAATATAAAACAGAATTGTTGAGGGGGCTGCTAATTATTTTTCCCCTCAGGATTCACTGTTTCTATACATTCACGATGATTTCTCTAACAAAACTGAAAAATACTATGAAAGTAAATGTCCGCAGCAGGTGTTTCCATACTCTTGAAAAGCACCAGGGGGCAGTAGAAGAACCATATATATATAGTCTGTCAAATGATGGGATGTATCACTCAATCTTTGTGGATTTAAAGTGCACAGTGAACTCTTCTCCTGCCAACATGGCGGCGTAAACAAAATCCTTCTCTAAAATAATCATTTTACTGTACGTGATTTTTGTGCGGCGTCTAACTTCCCGTCCTCACCTCGGCCATGGGTTTCTCATACACGTCGTCCGTGCTGCTGCCGCCGCCGCCGTGGACGAGGACGCCGTCTCTCTGCAGCGCCTGCAGAGGTTTGACAGGGGCGGCCGAACCGTAGTGAGCCTCCAGAGTCTCAGGTCTGGTTCTGTCTGACTTCAGCAGACCGATGACGTCTTCTCTGGCCTGAGGACGAACATTTGTATGACATTCAGTCATAAACTACGATTTCAATAAACAACAATACAGTCAAATCTAATGTGACACAAAGCGAAACAATTCATCATCAGATGCGCTGCTCTCTGTCTGCTCGAGGTGGAACTGCAGCTGTTTGACGACCATGTTAGCTCTGTTAGCTTGTGTTTAGCTCTGTTAGCTTGTCTGTTTTGCTCTTTCAGCTTGTGTTTAGCTCTGTTAGCTTGTCTGTGTAGCTCTATTAGGGTGTGCTTAGCTCTGTTAGCTTGTATTTAGCTCTGGTAGCTTATGTTTAGCTCTGTTAGCTTGTTTTAGCTCTGTTAGAATGTGCTTAGCTCTGTTAGCTTATCTGTGTAGCTCTATTAGGGTGTGCTTAGCTCTTTTAGCTTGTATTTAGCTCTGTTAGCTTAGGTTTAACTCAGTTAGCTTGTCTTTTTAGCACTGTTAGCTTGTGATTAGCTCTGTTAGGATGTGCTCACTTCTGTTAGCTTGTCTGTTTAGCTCTGTAAGCTTGTGCTTAGCTCTGTTAGCTTATGTCTGGCTCTGTTAGCTTATGTTTATCTCTTTTAGCTTGTCTGTTTAGCTCTGTTAGCTTGTTTTGGAGCTACAATGTGAACGTATGAAGGATGGTTTAAGCTCCAGAAGAAGCAGAAAGTTCTCACCTGAACTTCTCCTTCCATGATTCCCAGCAGGTGAAGCAGCTCCTTCTTTGACAGATTTGGCGTTGGCGTCCTCCTGCTGTCTCCAGCTCTCTGAGGTGTCTTCTTTGTCCCCGTCCTCCCGTCCTTCTCCTGTCTCTGGACTCTCATCTTCCTCTTCATCAGCCCTGGTGTGTTCTCCTCCTCCTCCTCCTCCTTCTTCTCCTCCTCCTGCTTGAGGAAACCGTTGGTTGGTTGGATGTGTCCGTTATGGTCTGGACCTTCCATGGTGCAGTTCCTGGACCGCATCTTTGTTATACCTGTGAACTGGATAAAGAAAACAAAGAAACCCACTCATGTCATGTAAACATGTAGATTTAATCTCATTTTCAAGCACTTTTCAAACCTGGAAGACAAGAATTTCAAGCAGCTGTAGGAACCCTGAGAGTAGCTCCGAGGTCTTTGGAGGGAAAGGTAAGCTAAATTAAAACCTGGTATGTGAACAGTATGTACTTTTATCTAATCTGCCTCTTCCCTTGAGCACAAACAGACAGGACTCAAACGTCGACATGGTCGGGAGGCGGTTGGCACCGCAAACAAACAAAGTGGAGATGAAATGAGCGAGTGAGCGGCTCTCGTCTGCTGTCCTGAGTTCTGACACCAGATCTGAAGGAGGTCAAAGTTCCCGTGAAAGCAGACCATGACTCAGCCACGGAAAATCCTGGAAGCTAAGTGTTAGCAGCGACGTTAGCATCACCTGTTATTTATAGTTGTTTCAGGAGAGAAGCCAAGATATTTCCACAGAGTGAGACACAACCATACTTATGTTTGTATAAGAGCGGAGTTGCTTTAAAATAAAAAGCGGCTTGGTTTTTTTCTGTTTCCAAACCCATAGAGAAAATCAGTGATTTTAACATCACACACACAGGAGTTGTTGGTCCACTGCTGCCTCCATCAGTAAATTCAAATGTCTTATTTTGTCAATTCAGCATTGAAAATGTTCTGTTCAGATTTACCCCAGGGACACAAAGTGACCACATGAGGCAGCAGTAGACCAGCAGCTCCTGTGTAAAATCACTGATTTTCTCTCTGGGCTTTGGTGTGGGAGAGTGAGTGATTTACAAACTTCAGTCTGGAAAAGTCTGTGTGATGTCTCTTTCACACTAAAATTGGAGGGTTCACTCAGGATTTTCAAACATGGGTGAATTTGCAACTCCAATCCCATTGGCAAAAACACCATGGTTTTAGTGTTACTTTGTTGCTATTTTACTTCAGGGTGTCTATACATTGCTCATTTACATGAGCTTGTTGTTTAAATAAATAATATTGAGCACTGTACCAATTTCTAAAAAGCTTCTAATTTTGTTACGCTCACAGCTGGATGATGAATGCATGTTCTAGCGTTGCTGAGCGGTTGGCAGAAAGTTGGTTTGGTTCTAAACAGAGTTAATTGTTCTGTGTGACCTGAATCTTTTACCTCAAAGTTTTAGGACGTGAAAATGAAATGCTATTAAAAATATGTAGAGTTTAGATTGGATGTGAAAGTCTGATAGTGTGAGAAAGGATCCAGACCGTGATGAGACAAACTGACTTTGACACAGTCGGAGTATAAACGCAGTCGCAGCTGCTTCTTAGCCAAATTTTAAAAGGAGTATTTTTAGGGTCTCTCCGCTTGTGTCTGGACTCCAACAAGAGCTCGGAGGCGATCACTTTATAAGTCATCAGCAATCCCTCACATGCCTGAACTTTCATGTTACTGCACAGCTGCCGATCTCAGACTCGCACACCCCAACACAGTGACACTGTAAACAGCTGCTCAACGTCGACCCACCGACAACACGACAACACTGTGAAACTGAACATGTGTTTAGTCCAGTTCAGGATAAAATAGTAACGCTCAATGACATTTTGTTATGCACTAATTGTGTATCACTTGTAAACTTGTAAACCTTACTTGTCGTGGTACTTTGTGTTATTTGTTACAATCACTTCCTTCACCACAGTTCAAAGTTCCTTCAACGCGGTTCAAAGTTCCTTCAACGCAGTTCATAGTTCCTTCAATGCAGTTCAAAGTTCCTTCAAAGCAGTTCAGAGTTCCTTCAACACTGTTCAAAGTTCCTTCAACGCAGTTCAGAGTTCCTTCAACACAGTTCAAAGTTCCTTCAACGCAGTTCAGAGTTCCTTCAACACAGCTCCCAGGTTTTGGTTGCTTTGTAAAGATGGAGACATCAGGAGAATGAGCCTCTAAGACAGTCAGACTTGCTACAAGTGAAAACATGGAAAACATTAGTTCAGAGATCAAGATCACTATGACCTGCATGACGGAGAACCTTCGCGGTCTAATCTACAACAAAGATGAGTTTACAGAATGCTCTTGTGCTGTGAATCTTTCCAAATTATTTTCGGACAACAACCTTGAAGACGTCTTCAGAGTCTGTCACTCTTCACCTCACCAGTGACCACAACAGAAGCTGAATTAAAAACTGTGCCCAGAAGATCCAGATCCTTCCTCTGATCAGGAAGTGGTTCTCTTGGACTGAAATTATTCAGGAATTCTCTTGGACTTGGATCGATTCTTCACATGTTTGAGTCCTGAGGATTCTCATAAATGTGTCATTTCGCCTAGAACAATTCTAATGGAGCTGGACTTCTCCTCTGTCTTCCTCACTGGGACCCATCTTCTTCTTCTATGTTTACTTTCTTGCTGTTTTATGGCACTTGGCATCTGAAATTTTGCATGTCCACCGTCTTCCATGTCTTTCTCCAGGACAGCTTCCTCCTGCACCTCAGCTGTGTCTTCAGACTGGCCCTCACCAGCCTCCTTATACTGGACCTCAACTGTCTCTTCAGACTGGACTTTAGGCTGGACCTCAGCTGTCTCTTCTTGGTGAGGTTGACTGTCCTCTCTTTCAGCTTGGATCTTTGTGGAAAGGTGAAGGTAAAGTGACCGCTGAACACTGAGCTGAGATCTCAGTTCCTCCATGTCTCTCAACACAGACCATTTCTGTGGTATCTTCGGACAGAAGGTGTCCCTCTCAGTCCTCAGGTTTTGGAGTAAGCGCTGAAACGTTGACACGTTGTCTGCATGACACTGCTTTTCCCTCTGAAGTTTTTGCTGAAGGAGGTTAATGTGCTGCCTCTCTTTGTGGAGACAAGCTTCAAACCATCTCATTCTCTCCTCGTGGTGTGAAGCTCTGAGGTTCTTCAGCTCGTCTTGGATGGTCAGTTTGTTCTCCCTCTCCAACTCAAGCTCCACCACCGTTCTCTGGCAGAACGCTCTATCCTCTGCCTTCATGTGGTTCATGTAGAAGCGGGTTCGCGCTGCAGTATCCTCCATAGCTTTGGTTTCTTCATGGAGTCTACGCTGAAGGTCACCGATCTTCTGCCTCAGTGTGAGAACTTCAGCGTGAAACAGTTTACTGCTCCGTGGTGAAGCAGCTTTGAGTTTCTCAAGTTCTTGCTGGAGAATCCATATTTTTTTACCCTCCACACAGAGGTCATCTGCCATCTTCATACGGATCTCCTGCAGGTAATACTTTAGATTTTGTACTTGAAGTTCGTTCCTCAGGATTCGGAGGATTCTTTGTTTCCTCCTCTCGGTCTCAAGTTCCTCCGCCATCTTCTGATTTTGTTCATCATGCTTCCACAGTGAGAGAACTTCAGCTTCATGCCCGTGTGAATCTCTGATGCTCCTCAGTTTTTCTTGAAGGAACCTTTGTTTCTCTCGCTCCATCTGAAGCTATGTCTCAGGTGTGTTGATTTCTTCTCTTTCTTCTTCTCCTAATCATTTTCTGCAGATGTGCATTGGGAGGCGCAACGCTGCCCTCCACAGGAAAAAACATAAATCTGTCCACAGTTCAAAGTTCTGAACTGTGTGGAGTTCAAAGCCATCAAAGACACCTGATGAGGTTTTTTACTGATCATATGATCATATGAATGAAGGCTTTATTTTGAGCATTTAAACACAAAACAATATTTTTTTTTGTACCAAAAGTGTACATTTTTTTGAGTTTAGTTGCGTCAGTGTTTTCATCTCCATGGAAACGAAACCACCACAGTGAGACATACAGTGCTCAGTACAGTGCCTCAGTGATATCAGTCATATCAGGCAGCGCTGCTTGAAATAGCGATGCTTACAGTCGGGGCTTGAATGTCACCGCCGACTCACGTTACCATGTTTAGCGCGTCACCGCAACATCAGAAATAGACGCAGGCCGAGCATCTGGAACACAGGCGTGAACTCGTTCAAACACACACACACACAAAACTATCGCTTTAAAGCTGTAGTACGTAACCTTTAAATATAATGAAATAATGTCTGTTACAAGATTCTTTATGTAGTCGTGTGCAACATTATTACCAGGCATGAAATTCTTTGGACTTAGTGTCTCCTCAAGGTCTCATTGAACAATTTTAGCTGGTGGCTAGTTGTTAGCATGTCCAGCTATATTCAGTGGCTTTTTACCATACGACTCAGCATAAATTCTTATATTATTTCCAGGTCAAAGTTCAGAGGCCGGAACTGTAGAAAATGCTCTGAGTTCCATTCACATCTGGGAGTGAATTTACTGTGTTCCTGTTGAGAAGTCGAGAAAAGAAATCAAACCTGTCTCGGGCTAGCCATTGTTAGCCATTGTTAGCCACTGTTCGCAAGACCAGTCAATAACAAGGCTTGTGTAATGCTACGCACGTTAACGTTGTAGCAACAAGTCTACAGTTAAAGTTGGTTCTTGGTAAAAGTAGCAGTGTTTGCATGGTGGCAGCCATCTTGAAATCCCATGTTGGAGGTTGGTGAGGTTGCTCCAAGTTGGAAATCTGAGTTCCAACAACAAATGGAACGCACCATTAGCAGAAGTGGGACTAACATCCAACCGTCCATCCATTGCCAACCGCTTATCCGAGCCCCACAACTTCCCCTCCCCTGGCCACATCGTCCAACTCTGACCGAGGGCTCCCCTGGTGCTCCCAGACCAGCAAGGAGGTTTAATCTCTCCACTGAGTCCATGGTCTGCCCAGAGGTCTCCTCCCTGTTGGACATGCCAGGAACATTAACTAAGGAAAGTGCCTTGGGTGGGATCTTTACTGGTTGCCTGAACCACCTCAACTAGCTCCCTTCCACGTAAAGGATCAGCGGTTATACTCAGAGTCTCTTCTTGGACGACTGAGCTTCTCACCTTATCTCTAAGGGGGACTCCAGCCAACCTTCTGATGCTTGTACCCGCAAGGACAGTAGACCGGTAGCTCGAAAGCTTTGCCTTTTGGCTCAGCTACTTTTCTACCGCTGTCGCCAATTTCATGTTCCATTGTTCCCGCACTCGAGATACTTCTGTATCTCCTTCACTTGGGGTAAAGACTCATTCCTCAGCCAGAGTAGGCGATCCATCGGGTTCCTACTAAGAACTATGAGCTCTGATTTAGAGGAGCGGATTCTCACTGTATGTTCAGTTTTAGTCGGACGAGCGCAGATGTTTGTGAGTCTACGTTGCTTCAGACTCTGTGTTACTGTCTGGACTTTAGTGGGAACATTCAGGTGAGTTTGAGCTGCTCGAGATAAAACTTCACCTCTGAGTCTCAGTGAGCTGTGAGAGAGCACGTCGTCGTCCCTCACCATGTTATCTGCTGCTTTCACACACAACACTGGACCCAAACTCCCCTCTGCACGTCCGCTCCTTGTTGTGTTGCCATGGGAACAGCCGCTGCTGTTATGAAAGCAAACATGAGGGCAGACGCTGCTGAGTGTCGTCAGTTTCCCACACATCACTGCTCTGAATTAGCATCATGAGCTCATGGTTCCCGTCTTATCAGTGACTCTGTTACAGACTGAGGCAGCAGCAGCAGATGATGATGATGGTGATGATGATGATGATGGTGTATGAATGTTTGAGGCAGAGACACGGATGAAAATGCGAAAATCGCACTTTGTTTCTATCACTTTCAGGTCTGACATTATTATTAATATATATCACAACAATAAAAACTAAAGATTTTCACCGAGTGGCTAGCTTGCTAAGATACATAGATACACCAGTGTGGTCCATAGAGAAAATCAGTGATTTGAGCTGGCGGAGCTGCTGGTCTACTGCTGCCTCGTGTGGTCACGTTGTGTCACTGAGGTCAATCTGAACCAAGTTTTTCAAATGCAGAATTGACAAAATAAGACATTTGAACTCAGTGATGGAGGCAGCAGTGGATCAACAACTCCTGTGTGTGTGATGTTAAAATCACTGATTTTCTCTATGGGCTTTGGTGTGGGAGAGTGAGCGGTTTACAAACTTGAGTTTCCTGTTGGAAAAGTCTGTCTCACAGTGAGATAAAGACGTGAAACACAAACATCGTAGACTTAAACTGACGTAGATCTTCTTTCTTTCTGCTGCAGATGCTAAAAGCAAAGGATTCTGTGAAAAACAGTGAAAATGATTCACTGATTCCTCGAGGATCTGAAACAACAGTTAGTGGATTATCGCTCAAACCTCTTTGGTGGAGCGTTTAGCAGATGTCTGCATTAAATCAATCATTTAAATTTCACGTCTCACCCTCAAAATAACACGTGCAACAACAACAGTGACGGTAAAGAAAGCAAAGCTATTCATGGAGTCTCAGGGGAGGTGGGCGGGGCCGAGCAGTGCAGCGCAGAGCATGCTGGGTATGATAACACAGATGATTTTCCCTTAATCTGTGATTGATTTAGTTTCCTCACTTTTCCACTTCAAATGTAAGGGTTAATCCCTGATAATCTGCCGTTTAGTCACATGGTCATACATCATGCTACACTTTTGTCACCAAAGTTGCTGCAAGTTATTTATGCAATAAGATACTAAAATAATACAAATATGACAATAAAGTATGAAAGTGTGAAGTAATATGAAACAATCTGTCGATTTAATGAATATTGTCATATGAATGATTTTTATTTAAGTTTTTGTTGCACATTTAAAATACAGAAGCCTTGTGTGTCATGTGTGTGTTATGAAATGACAATAAATATCATTCTATTTCAACATAAATAGAGTTAAAATATGTTTATTTGTTTATAATCAAATCATTAACAGCAGTGAATAGACACTTACCTAAACTCTCTTTACTCTCAGTACAGCAGTGAGTCCAGATCCAACAGTGAGTCCAGGTCTTTGTGACACAGTGAGTCCAGGTCTCTCGTGCTGCCTTCACTGACACACCATCACTACATTACTCCAGTCTTCAGTCTCTTTTGTCCTCGAGTCCAGTCAACACTGTCTCCTCCTCTGTGTCAGGGACAAGAGCGTGTGAAGTGTCTCCTCTGTGATGAACTGAGTTTAAATGGAATCAGAGAGAGAGGGACAGAGACAGAGAGACAGAGACAGAGACAGAGGTGAGAATAGACTCTGTTGTTGTTGTTTTCTCTTAAATCAAATCACATGCTGAGAGTCTGTGGTCAGCAGTGAGAGTCTGCTCTATATTTAACCTGTGCCCTCAGTGTGTGTGTGTGTGTGTGTGTGAGCAGCTGAACTATGAGACCACTCCTCCTCCACAGCTCAGCTCAGTTTATATACAGGAGATGATGGATGTGTATTAAAACGACCAGTGACTGTATATGTCACATTTTATTCTGTTTATTTCATTTTATTAATAAATACATTTTTATTTCATTCCTTATTATTATTATTATTATAATATTAATAATATCTTATTACACTTTAACAAGACATTAATTAACAAAGCACATAAATATAATAAAGTTTAAATAAAATAAGAGTGACTTTGTCTCGGGTATAATTTTTCATCATATTATGTCTCGCAAAATCATTTATTTCCCTCTCACAAAAACACAAAACCAGCACAAAACTTTAACATATGTCATCATCTTTATGTATATATGCATATTGGTGTTATATTGTCTTTGTGTACAATATTCAATGTTTTAATAATATATGTATTTAAAAATAAATAAATAAATATATATATTTATTTATTTTACAATAGTTGAATTAGTGTGTGTGAAGAACAATCATTACTGGTTAATGAAACTCTCCGGTGTGTGTGTGTGTGTGTGTATTTTCGTGAAGCTAAAAAGTTTGCCAAAACGTAAACATCAAAGTTTTGAAAAAGCCTTCAAAATAAAAGCAGGACGCTTATTGTCCTCAGTCATTATTCCCGTCAAAGGTCAAGTCCATGTACATTACCGCCTGCCACCACCTGGTGTCGAGCGTGGATTCAAACGTTTTTTTTAATCTTTATTTAACAGGTGAAAGAGATCTCTTTTTAAAGGGTGACCTGGCCAAGAGGTCAAGAGGTCAAGAGGTCAGCAGGTCAGCATGGTGGAATGACGTATTCAGACAAAATAGTGTTTTTGTGGAATCAACCATTAAAACTTAGAGAGAGAGAGGCTGACTTTTGCAGCTGGTCGCACAAGCCCCTCCCCCTTCCAAACACCTGTTTCTAACTGTCCAAAACAGGGAAAGAGATGGTGTGTGAGCGTCAGGAGGTTTTCAGGAGCTCCCACGTTTACATTTGTGAAAAACAGCTGTGAACTGACGGAGAAATGACAGTTTTAAAATCACCCTCATTTTGAAAAAACTTCAGAGCCAAGTTTTAACATGGGGGCGAATGAAAGGTGATTTTAGGTGATTTTATAAAAACAAAGTGCAAGTCATATGAGAATGAAAACAACACCCAGGGTTAGACGACAACCATAACAACGTTTTAATGTAAAAATCTGTCTGTGTAGGTTGGAAAATAATGGGCAGGAAAAGAGTTTGTTTACAGATTATTTCCATGGACCTCAGCTAGAGTGGGCCACTTTTAACACACTTATTACAAAATCTTGTGATCCGTTTAAAGTTTGAACCACGTCTCTGCGTTAAAGTGTGATGAAACTGTGAGGCTCCAAAGTGGAGTGTGACGATTTTTTTCAACTGTTTTCCACTCATTTTATTGACAGTTTTTTGTGGAGTTTTATCGCCATGGTTACTCGAACACTTAAAAAAGACATAGCACACCATTTCCGATTCAACTGTACGTTTTGGCGGAAGAGGAATAACATCGCCATTATGCCGTCACAATGCTTTTATTTTGAAGCCCGCTGCTGTCACTTCCGGCAGGGAGTTTGTTTTGTGCAGCAGCTTCGCTCCGTGGGGGCGGAGCCTCCCTCCAGCAGCTCTGCAGCTTCACTGTGTGTGAGCCTGTGATGAGGAGCACCGACCGCTGTCATCTGAGCGGCAGTATCATGGAATAAACATGGCCCACAACAGAAGCTTTTTCTTCGAAGGTAAGCGCTGACACTCCCGCTCCGCTGCTCCACTGGCCCGGCTCCACACGCCGTGCTGTAGCCCGGCTCGCTCCCCACACTGAGTCCGGCTCCTGCGCCGCTCATGTCGGTCACAAAATACGTGAAGGCTCCGGAGCAGTGCAGCTAACACGAGCTAACGTTAGTTAGCCTCGCTCTGCTCACACAGCCGGGCTTTAAACGAGCTGCCAGGCCGGTGACAGCGCCGCATCTGTGGCTCAACAAACACGCATCACAGCGGCCAGGTATGGGCCTCCGGTCCGGGCCTGTTCGGCTCGATTTTTTCTTCTTCTATTTAAACACTGAATCCGGTTCTCTGTTAGCTTAATAAGATAGCATCGTTCAGTCAGAAGTTAGCCGGATTTGTGGTTGTTAAAGCTGGACGTGGCTACAGCAGAGAAAAAGGCTTTTTTCTGCCTCTCAAAAACATCAACCTCCACACAACGTTGGTACATCGTTTAAGAAATGCATAAACTATTTTCAAAGAGGAAGTAATATCATCATTTGTGTCTGAATTGACACCAAGAGACAGACACTCATCTGCTAGCTCAGAACTAGCCCGCTAACGCGTTAGCATCACATATTAGCCGGCTATTAGATGAAAAAACAAAAAAAAAGAGTATTGCAGAAAATATCCATTTTTCAGTGTTTTTATTCTGCTTTTCTGTGTTGACCTTCATTTTTTGACAGCTTACATTCACAATATAAATAATACGAGTAAAATGAGGTGAATAAGCAACATGAAAACAGTCAAACTGAGCTTTAATGACACAATAAACAAATAGAGCAAAGATTCTATACAACCTGAACAGGGAAGCACTATATGGTTTTTATTTGCATTTGATATAATGTTAGTCCTGCAACGATTATTTGATTAATCGATGACTCAATTAATCGTCAACTATTTGAATACTTGATTAATTGGCTTTACTGTTTTTAATATTTAAAGCCAGTTCTTAAATGTGACTATTTTCTAAAACCGAATCATTTTGTTTTTGTCAACAAAAACAAGACTTTTGAGAACACCATCATTTCCAGGTTTGACAAACACTGATCAACATTTTTTCAGTATTTTCTGACATTTTCTGTCCACTAATCGATTCATTCATGACATAATTATAATGAATTAAATTATCTCTGTATTCTGAGATTATAAAAGAGAAGAATAAGACTTCTGTGTTTCAACATGGAAGACTGAATCAATTAAATACATGTTTTCTAAATTCATTGTCAACTACTTTTATAACTGAGAAATCGGTTTGATTTGGGGTAATTATTAAACTTAAAGTGTGTTATTTTTCAGTTTCTTAAATGTGAACATTTTCTAATTGATCGATCGAGAAAATGACCGACTGATTAATCGCTGATGAAAATGAGTGTCATTGATCGTCTGTTTCATGTTTTCTGCGGTGACTTCATTCACGGCAGAACTTCCACTTCTGTCTCTAGGACTGAGCTGAACGGCGTCTTCAAAATAAAACTAAAATGAATGATTTACTGCTATAGTACGTAACATCTAAATACAGTCAGGCCGCTGTTGCGTTACTAGCACGGTTGAATGGTCATGTTAGCAGTGTTTCTGGACACACACACACACACACACACACAGACAGGTGAGAGAAAAATATTGTGTTTTAATGAAGAAAGTGTCTCTGTGATGTCTGTGCCTGTCTGTCTGTGTGTGTCTGCGTGTCTGCCTGTCTGTGTGCGTGTCTGTGTGTCCCTGCACTGACTGAGTGTGGTGTATGTGATTCCAGGCCTGGACAGATCAGAGAGCAGGAGAGATGGAGGCTACAAACACAACTGGAGCTTTTCTCTGTCTGGTGACAGTGAAGAGGAGAAGAGACATGAGTAAGCACTTCTTTCTTCTCCCCCGCCGCCAGCGCTGCGCTGCATCACTCCATCTGTGTCTCTGTCTCTTTCTCTCGCTCGCTCCACATACAGGAAAAGACTCCAGTGACACTTCCTGCTGAGGAGCAGCTTCTTTATGCTCGGTCTTACATCATGGTCTCACTCAGATCTCACCTCAATCCTAAGTCGTAGAAACTGGATCCTGATTGGATTCCCACCATTTAGGTCTCTAGTGGTTTCTTTAGTTTACCCTTTTAACAAGGAATTCCAGCAAGTTATCCTGAAAGCATAGATCGTGCTTTTATGACGTACTGACACGCCTCCCCATGTTGGGGTTGCCATTAAGGAAATGAGGTAAATCGTATTTTAGCCAGTTTAAGTCAACGATGTCTTAAGAACACGTTCACGTCTTTATCTCAGTGTGAGACAGACTTTTCTAACAGGAAACTGAAGTTTGTAAACCACTCACTCTCCCACACCAAAGCCCATAGAGAAAACCAGTGATTTTAACATCACACACACAGGAGTTGTTGGTCCACTGCTGCCTCCATCACTAAGTTCAAATGTCTCATTTTGTCACTTTGGCTTTTAAAATCCTTTGTTCAGATTGACCACAGTGACACAAAGTGACCACACGAGGCAGCAGAGGACCAGCAGCTCCTGTGTCCCCGCCAGCTAAAATCACTGGTTTTCTCTATGAGGTTTGGTGTGGGAGAGTGAGTGGTTTACAAACTTGTCTGTCTGATGTAGATTTTATACAAGTGAGTCTTTTGTTAAGTGGCAAAAATGTGTTTTTCTCTGCGGCCTTCCTGGTTCCCAGCGATTTTTCACTTTAGTGTCTTTCAATCAACAAATGAATCGGTTCATTTAAGATGCACTGATGTGTTTTCTCTTTATATTTGATGGTTAAATGTTGAAGCTTTTTCTAACTGATTTCATCTGCATGTTATTTAAATTTGATCCCTGTCTACTTCACTGGAAAAAAACAATGATGTTCGACACAACAGCTCAAAACAAAATAGAGAAATGAAGCGTGTTCATTAGAGATGGTGATAAAACACACGCACGTGATTCTGATGTCTTTCCTGATGTTTGTCTTGTTAGAGCCGGCGTGGTGAGCATGGAGGAGATGAGCAGGCCACAGTCGACCTCCCCTGAGGAGAAAAAGGTAAAAATTGCTCCTGCTTTGGCCTGGTTGGTTGGTCTGGTATTTTGTGGGGGTGTCGGTCCAGTACTGGACTAAAATAACTGGCAGACGTCAGAAGTTGACTTTAAATCACTGGACAGGCTTCAGAGCTGGCAGGTGTGACTTTACCGTGTGCGCTAAACGACACATCGGTAAAAATGCATCAGGCACGTGAAGAAACTGAAGACAGTCAGGCTGAAACGATGTCGGAGATGTGGAGTCAAGTGAAGCCTCAGATGAGTTTAATGTTAAAGCAGCACTACGCAGGATCACTACTGCACCCTGCTGTCCGTTAGCGGAACACCAGCACGAGAAACGGATGCACAATAATGAAAATCTACTGTAACCCCGTCCTCTGTCCAGTCTCCCTCCCTCAGACACTTCACGTCCTCCGATTCAATCAGAACGTACGAGAACCGCTCAAATCATCTCATGAGGCCTCTGAACAAACCGGGACCCAGGAAACTCAGGTACCACGTCCGTGCTCTGCCACCGCCGCCGCCGTCACAGCCTGAGACAGTTCCGTGTTTGACTGACTCCCTCTGTCTCTCTGTCTCCCACAGCGACGTCCCTCTGTCGGTAGCGACGTCCTCGCCGATGCCCAACAGAACCAACTATTTCATCATCAGTCCCGCGTCTTCGCCGGGAATCGTCTTACAGGGTCGACACTTCCAGCACGCACAGATGCCGTCTGCCGCCAGGAAACCGGCTCAGAGGTGAGGAGCGCGCAGTGTTAATGTAGGAAAACTCCTTTATGTTCACGTCGTCTTCCAGGCGGCTCGTGTGAAGGGATCAACTCAGACCTGCGCTCATCGTGTGTCTGTTCTCCTGCAGAAACGACTTCCCCACAACACAACAGGCTGTAGAGATGGACAGCATCGTCCTCACCTGTCCAGAGGTTCCAGGTGCGTTCTGATCTGTAACGACTCTTCATCATCATCATCATCGTACTGTCTGTTACAGCGTGACTGATGCATCAGCGAGTCGAGTTGAGTCGCGCTGGAAGTGTATAATAGAGAGGCTCCGTAACTCCGCCTCTCATGGTGCTTTTCCACCGCACAGTCCCGGCACGGCACGACTCGGCACCTCTGCTTTTCCATCGGTGATAAAACCTGGTGCTTTATTTAGATCCTGCTCTGAGGTTCAGCTGAGCCGAGACTGAAATGTGACAAGAGAGTCGTCACTGAAGGGTCACAAGCGCGACGTCCGACACAAGAATCAAACTGTAGATCGACGTTAGAAAGACTTACTTAAAGTTTCAAAATCCACTTAAAGTCCCAAAATCTGCTTATAATTCCTAACTCCACGGGCCGTGCGTCGTCTGGAGTGACTCATGGTTTCTTCTCTGTAACATTCCAGAGGACGAGGATCTGAACATCAAACGTCGCGTGCATCAGAAAAGGAAACCGCTGGACGGCTGCTGTTCTTTCCCCTCACAGGTCAAAGCATCAGAGGTAACGTGCACACACACACACACACACACACACACACAGTGGGATCAGATGGTCTTGGATTATTGTAACCTGTGGCGCCCTCTGTCTGTCTGCTTCAGCCTCTGCGGCCGGCAAACTTCCACTCGGTGTGTGTGAAGTGCAACAAGCCGAGCACCGGCGCCACCAAGTGTCACAGCTGCGGGAGCGGCGCGGCACCGCCGGCAGCGCTGCTGCCCTGCCAGCAGGCGGCACTCTCCTCCCCGACCCCTCGACCCCCCATCAGGTCGCAGCCGTCCCCCGGACCAAACAGCCCGCAGCAGAACTTCTACAAGCCGGCCACGACCACGAGGACGTCGCTCACGAGCGCCAGGGGAACTCTGCTGCCGCTGAGCAACGGCAGGACGCCGCTGTCGGCCGGGACGTCGAGCTGCTGCGGAGCCAGAAACCCGACCAAAGGCAAGAGAGCGACCACCGCGAGCCAGCAGCACGAACTCAACGACCCCAGTGAGTGAACACCACCATGGTTTTATTTCTGCACACGTCAAGGATTTTAGTCCATAAACTTTGTGCAACGTGAATTTCAAATTTAAAGACACCAAAACCAAATCAGTGACTCGGCTCATAAAATCTACGTCAGTTCACGTCTTTGTCTCACTGTTTGTAAACCACTCACTCTCCCACACCAAACCCCATGGAGCGTGATGTTAAAATCCAGTCTACTGATTTTATTCATATTCTAATCCTTTGTCTCCGCTTCAGTCGTCCTGTCCAGCGATGACGAGGACGACGCCGACAACGCCAGCACAGGAAGTGTCAACAGGCTGGACAACGTCTCCCCTCGGCCGGCAGACTCGGCGCACTCTTCGCCGGCGCCCTCCGGTGGCAGAGTGGAGGCGGCGGAGAAGAGCGCGGGCGATGGCGAGGACATGAACACGGAGTTCTTTGAAGACGTCAACATGAAGATCACGCTGCCGCGGCGGGCTCGCATGAAAGACCAGGTCAGGGGGCAGGAGGCGGGGCAGAGTCGTGGTGTTTGTCGTGCGTTTGACAAAATAATAACAATAATAATAATGATAATAATAATAATTTTTCAGTTTGGAAATCAACCACCCGAGCAGTTTTCTCCGCGGACAAAGAAGCCAAAAGTGTCGTCTGACAAGTGCGACAACATCATACTGCAGTGTCGGAGCGTCAGGGTGGGAACTCTGCGCAGGGTGGTGACCAAACCCGTCATCGTGAGTACAGCCACTAGATGGTGCCCTTTGTCCCACGGATTCACCTGTCAGAGCAACATGAGCTCTTTGAAAGTCTTTATTTTTATTGTTTATTGTTAAGCATTAACAGACGGAAATTGAGTAAAAGAAATTAAATATGTCTGTCTGTCTGTGGACTTTTAAGTTGAAAGCGATTATGTTTGGGGGTTTTATTCCTGGTTCGCTAAATTCAACTAAACACACTTTAAAGGGAAAGCAAAGAGTTTGTTGTTTAAGTTTAGACTGAATTATCAGTGACTCGGCTCATAAAATCTACGTCAGCTTAAGAATATGTTGACATATTTGTCTCAAACACTCACTCTCCCACACCACATCTCACAGTGAGATAAAGACGTGAAGATATCACAGCCTTAGACTTAGATTTTGTATAAAATGAAGGTTAAATAAATGTTTTTTTTGCTTTTTTTCCGCTCAGTTTACCACCACCAACGTCCAGCTGGAAACAGAAGGTATGAAGACGGCAGCAAAACTCCTTGTATTGTGTTCTAATAACGTTGTCATTACAGGAACATTTACAGTAAAGTGAAGTGAGCTCTGACGTCTTCTTCCTCTCGTGTGTCAGTGTCGGATTCGGAGTCGAACGCCAAGACCATGGAGAACGTCAGCCTCCGAGCGTCAGAGCTGATCAGCTGCGAGTGGTGCAACGTGCGGAAGCTGCCCGTGTTGTTCTTCCAGACGACGCCGCTGGAGTGTGAGCGTCTGCGCACGCAGCTGAGCATGAGCAGGGAGAAGGGAAGCGATTGGTACGACTGCACCAGCCACGGTGAGTTCATGTACAGGGCGTGTGTGTGTGTACGGGCTGAGGATCCTCAGAACCTCGGGTCCTCAGAACCTCGGGTCCTCAGAGCCTCAGGTCCTCAGGTCCTCAGGATCTCAGAGCCTTAGGTCCTCAGAGCTTCAGAGCTTCGGATCCTCAGGTCCTCAGGTCCTCACCACTGACCAGTTCTGTTTCTCTGCTCCTCCTCTGCAGAGTCGGATGAGAAGTACATCGTGTTGATCTTCGAGAACGGGCTGGCGATGCAGGAGCAGATGATCCTGGAGGACATCCTGAACGAGATCGGCCGCGCCAACAACCTCGTCGGCTTCCCTGCCAAGCTGCCGTTCGAGGAGGCCAACATGCGCCTGGTCAACTACAACAAGGCCAGCAAGCAGAAGGAGGACAAGGTGAGCGGGGGACACAACCAAAGGGGCGTGGCCTCACACGGCCATCACATGTGATGAAGCCTTTGATTCAGGTGCAGGTGGAACAGTGTGGCTCAATAGTGCCCCCCATTGAAAGTCGTCATTTAAAAAAATCGGTTGACTTCCTGAAATGCACCCAAACAGGAAGTCAGCCATGTTGGATTTCCTGTGTTTGTAAACACATTTGAGGTCCTTAGGAAAAGTGAATTAACTGTCAACTCATTTTATAATCGATAAATCTGTTTGTCAGTTTGATTTTTTAGCCTCTTAAATGTGAATATTTTCTGTTTTCTTTGCTCCATAAAACAAAGAAATCCTTAAAACTGAATCATTTCCACAGTTTGACCAACATAGATCAAGGTTTTCAGATTCTGACTCTGTAGCGCCCCCACGTGCATTTTTCCTAAACAAACAAATCGTGTTTAAAATTGGTGAAAAGAGGAAAAATCAGTTCACTGACAACGCTTAGACTAATAATTATGACCCTTCATTCACTTTAAAAGGCCTGCTGTATTGTCTATATCTTCAATTAATTCACTGAAGTTATTGCAATTGATTATAATTATGAATCACTTGCTTTGATTTAAATACTCGTAATTATCGCTAAATAACAGAAAAAAACAACTCTACACCTGAAAAGAAACATTTAAAAGGACAAAAATCCCATCATAGATCAAAGGAGTTTTATTGGACAAGAAGTTGTGCTTTAAAAGCTCTTTATTGGACTCTCTTTGTATTTGGAAAATAAAGAGTTTTTGCAGTGGTTGTTGTTGTTCCTCTGCAGGTGAAGCCGACGCAAACTCCTCCCAAAAACGTCACACAGGTCACGCAGGTCACACAGGTCACGCAGGTCACGATGCCCGTCCGCACGCGGATGTCCACTCGCCAACAGACCAGCACGTACTTTGAAGACGAGGACGACGACATGACCGACCTGCAGCCCACTTTCTCCGGACCAATCATCAAGTGAGTCTGCAACGATAAAGATATCGTAGACTTAAAGTGACGTAGATTTCACTCACTTAAGTGGTGTCTCAATGTGTGATTTAGATCGGTAAACGATAACCAATAAATATTTGAGGTCTTTCAAGTTTAAAAGTTGTCCTTTCACATTAAAATGGGATGTTCATGAACCACACAGTGACTTGTGTTTGTCTTCCAGGTTAATGGTGTATCCTCCTCCTCCAGCCAAAGGTGGCATCTCTGTCACGAATGAAGACCTCCACTGCCTTAACGATGGAGAATTCCTCAACGACGTCATCATAGATTTTTATTTAAAGTAAGTCGTTTGCTTCACGAACCAACGGACGACCTTCTAAAAAAAAAAAAAGGGAGTTTTCATTCACACTTTTTTTTGCCCTTTTCTCAGATATTTAGTTTTAGAGAAGTTGAAAAAAGACGACGCACAAAGAATCCACGTGTTCAGCTCCTTCTTTTACAAGAGGCTGAACCAGCGGGAGAGGAGGAACGTTCCTGAAACCACAAACCTGCCGTGAGGACACGACCGCACCACGCCGCCGCTGTGTGTTCACACGTTTGTCTGCTGAACAACAAACTCTGTCTCTGTCTCTCCCCAGAATGCAGAAGAGGAAGCACAACAGGGTGAAGACGTGGACTCGACACGTGGATCTGTTCCAGAAGGACTTTATTTTTGTTCCCATCAACGAGTCGTGAGTTCCACGATATTTGACGTTCAGATTTCTGTCCTGAAGGGTTTGTTTGTTGAAGAATGATCCGATCGTTGTGGGTTTTCCGTCAGAGCTCACTGGTACCTCGCCGTCATCTGTTTCCCGGGCCTCGAGGGTCCAGTGTTCGAGCAGAACCCAATGTCCCGGGACCCGTCTGCGGCGTCCAGCTCGCTTGTGCATCGTCCCTCATCGGAGGAGAACATCCCGGAACACTGTCGTCCTCTGTCGCCGGACGGAGACGGGCTGGACGTGTCCCCGGAGCAGCCGTCGCCCGGCGCCGCTGACGCGCCTGGAGAAGGTCGCCTCTGTGGTGACCTCGCCAACGACGGCTTCACAGACGGGAGACAAGAACCTTCCAGAACTTCCACGGCGGCCGGCAGCGCCCAAGCTGACGGCGAACAACAATACACAAGTGAGTTTTAGTCTGACGGAGACCTGCTGCTAAGAACCAGCCTGAGACACAGAGACTCCCGGTCCATCTACATCACGTCTACGATATCTTTAAGGACATGTTTACGTCTTTATCGCACTGTTACACAGACGTTTGTAAACCACTCACTCTCCCACACCAAAGCCCAGAGAGAAAATCAGTGATTTTAGCTGGCGGGGACACAGGAGCTGCTGGTCTACTGCTGCCTCGTGTGGTCACTTTGTGTCACTGCGGTCAATCTGAAGAAAGGATTTTAAAAGTCCAAGTGACATTTGAACTTAGTGATGGAGGCAGCAGTGGATCAAGTGGAGTGCTTTATAAACTTCAGTTTCCTGTTGGAAAAGTGTGTCTAACTGTGAGATAAAGACGTGAAACGTGTTCTTACAGACATCGTAGACTTAGACTCACGTAGGTTTTGTATTAGTTGAGTCTTTTGTTAAAGGGGACATATTATACCTTATTTCCCCCATTAAAATAGTTCCCTGGTGTCCTAATGAACATGTCAGTGACATGCTTTGGTCAAAATACCATAAGGATGAAGAATCATAGCAGTTCAATAACCCTGCTAAACCCGCCCCTTTCAGAACGCTCGGTTTTCGTGCATGGTCCCTTTATATGCAAATGAGACACAGGCAAACACACACCCACTTCTTCCAGGGGGTTTCTGATTTGTCCTCTTTACAGCGCTCAGCTCCTGTTCCCTCTGCTCCATTCGTCTCCCCCTCCCTCCACTAGTTCTCTGATAATATCAACATGGCAGCGTGCGCGTAAAACAGCGAGAGTGCCTTCACAGGAAGAGACGTCCGACACAAGGATCGAGCCGAACTGTGCCGAACTGTAAATCAGTGAAAAACACTTAGGGACAGCACCACTGATCCACCGCTGATCGCTGCATAAACTGCTGCTGTATGTGATTGTATCAGACTGAGTCTGTGCTCCGGTCATGGAGGACGTACTGAACAAATATGTTTAATTAGGACGTGTCAGAATGGTCAGTTATGACCTCTGTGTGACCTTTTCTTAACAATGTGTGTGTTTATACGTTGAAATACATTCGCTGATTAAATACGGCGACCGCTGGCCGCAGTCTGATGCGAAGTGGTGCGAACACACGATTGCTGACTTTATCCGGCACATTAGCTTCATATATAAAATCCTCTGTAAAACACTGTGCTCCACTGTGCAGCCACCAACAGCACACTTGTCCCTCCGCGTTGACATAATACCGCTCTTCCTCCCTCGCCTGCACTCTCGCAGGGACAAGGTGGAGTTAAGGTGGAGCTCTCAAAGTAAACTTCCTGGTGGGGCGGTAACATTCGCGGTGAAATGCGCATGCTGCCGTCATAATGCGCAGGGAATTCAACATCGAGTGTTTTATCTCCTATACTATAAAATGATTAAAACGTTGATTTTGCATAATATGTCCACTTATAGTGAATCTTTGTATTCAATACAAAACCTCATTGAGAAAATCAGTGATTTTAACATCACACACACAGGAGTTGTTGATCCACTGCTGCCTCCATCACTAAGTTCAAATGTCTTATTTTGTCACTTGGACTTTTAAAATCCTTTCTTCAGATTGACCTCAGTGACACAAAGTGACCACACGAGGCAGCAGTAGACCAGCAGCTCCTGTGTCCCCGCCAGCTAAAACCACTGATTTTCTCTATGGGCTTTGGTGTGGGAGAGTGAGGTGTGAGTTTTTTTGTGTGTGTGGCTGAATGATAATTGTCGTTGTTGTTTTTTTTTGTAGGTGAGTTGCACAGAATCAGCGTCTGTTACGGTTCAAACAAAGAAGACGACACCTACACCTTCTCCGACGACCAAAGCTCGTGTCAGGTGACTTGTTTTATTTCTTCTTCTCTCTCGTCGGTCACGGTGATCTGGAGAAGATTTACATGAATGGTAGTTTAAATTGAGTGTGTGTTTGCAGGACGAGTGCAGTGAAGATGAGACTCTGGCTGAAGACACGCTCAGCGCCGACGCCTCCACTTTGGCCTCAAAACCAAACCTGTGCAAACAGTGAGTGGATGCATGTTCTCGCCTCTAGGGGGCACCAGTGCTCTGATTATGCTGATTTAACGTTACAGTGAGCACAAAACGCAAGTGTTTTATGAAATTTCACTCAGTTGAACACAGAAACTGGACGTTCAGGGGTTAAGAGGTCACCCTGACACTGAACTTCCTGTCCAATCAAACATTTCATCTCTCGTCTTGTGTCACCAGGCCTTGCATTCTCATCATGGACTCGCTGCGTGGTCCGGCTCGCTCCACTGTGGTGAAAACTCTCAGAGAGTAAGTCAAACAATTATTATTATTATTATTGTTATAATAATAATATGTTCTTAAGATGTCGTAGACTTAAACTCTGTCATAGATATGAAAAGAGGAGAAAAGATCATCTTCCACTGAGGAAACTGAGCGTGGGTGCGTTTGTTTTAGGTACCTGGAGGTGGAGTGGGAGGTGCGTAAAGGGAGTCAGCGGAGTTTTGGGAAGGACGTGATGAAGGGTTCAAGTCCCCGTGTGCCTCAGCAGGATAATTTCAGTGACTGTGGAGTTTACGTCCTGCAGTATGTGGAGAGTTTCTTTGAGGTGAGAGAGAAACTCATGTTTACTCACTTTATTCACTTTTCTGCCCTCGTTTTTTTGTTTTAACAAAGTCATTTTTCCCCCCCATCGGTAAATTTAAGGTGCAACAGACAAACATTTATTTTATTCACATGAAAGCAAAGTAGAAACTTTTTTAATACTGTGTAAAATAAACAGGATCTGGTGTTTATTCAAAGATTTATTTAAATATTGATCATTCGACAGAGAAAACAAAACAAAAATGTCCACGTTTTTCCCAGTTTCCAATAATCCACGTTTTCCCAGTTTCCAATAATCCACGTTTTCCCAGTTTCCAATAATCCACGTTCTCCTCTTCTCCGTGCAGAATCCCCTCCCCAGTTTCCAGCTGCCGGTGAACCTGAGCGACTGGTTTCCTCAGCAGAGGATGAAGACGAAGCGTGACGAGATCAAAGAGCTCATCCTCGACATCCAGCAGCAGCAGGACGTGGAGAGGGAAGAGCTGGCGCCGCTGGAGGCTCCGCCCACCTCGCCGGAGGAGCCCGAGATCGAGGAGACCTGTAGCCTGACCACGAGTCGGCAGCCGAATTTAGCCGTGAGCCGCTGAGGTGGCCCCGCCCACCTGGTCCTGAGTCTGATGATTGTCTGCTGCTGGTTTCACTGAAACACCTGAACTCTCACACACACACACACACACACACACACCTTTACGTTTGTAATAAATAAAGAAGTCGACGTGTAAATACGCAGGAGTTCTTCCCGCTGCCTTTGTAATTTTACTGTTTTATGAGAAGTGGCTCGTTAATTTATGTTGTCATGGATGTTCTTCTGTTTGGGCTCAGCCATCGTTTCTTTATCCAGCTGTGTAGAGGAAAACAACAACAACAACAACAACAGAACCCAGAGACTACGTCACTGTTGTGTTGTCATTTCACCAAATCCACCGTCTGGAAAATAAAAAGCCAGGTTTCACAGCGCTTGACTCGCAGACGTCGTCGTTCACTGCTTGTTGTTTCTCTTTCAGTGTCGAGTGAATGAATTTAAGTTTTCAGCATTAAAACCACTTCAGATGAAAGAGCACACGTTGTGTGTGTGTGTGTGTGTGTTCTATACAAATGTCTTATCATTTTAAAGATAAAGTTAAGGGTTTTTGGAATGTGGAGACGCAGAGGCTCACTGAGCTACGTCAGGTTAAGTCTACGACGTCTTTAAGAACATGTTCACGTCTTTATCTCACTGTCAGACAGACTTTTCCAACAGGAAACTGACGTTTGTAAAGCACTCACTCTCCCACACCAAAGCCCATAGAGAAAATCAGTGATTTTAACATCACACACACACGAGTTGTTGATCCACTGCTGCCTCCATCACTAAGTTCAAATGTCTGATTTTGTCAATTCGGCTTTTGAAATGCATCATTCAACATTATGCAAGTGACACAAAGTGACCACACGAGGCAGCAGTAGACCAGCAGCTCCTGTGTCCCCGCCAGCTAAAATCACTGATTTTCTCTATGGGCTTTGGTGTGGGAGAGTGAGTGCTTTACAAACTTCAGTTTCCAGCCAGAAAAGGTTGTTTCATGTCTAAGACAAAAGTATTGGAGTTAGTTGATATTCAGGGTTTATGGGGTAAAAGTTTAATCATTTTAATAAGTGTTTCCCAAAACTTTCTCTTTGTGAACTCACTTAATTTAAAATCACAATATGAGTTGTTTATGCAGCAAATTTGTGTAAAATGTAGTGACTCATTCAGAACATGTAAGATTTTTTAAGAGATATTTGGAAAATTAATAAAAACTCTCACTTTCTGTACATTATGTAAAAACATATATATTTAACTAAAAGGTTTAGGGTAAAATACTTCGTAGAGTGACCCATTTGTGGATCCTGACCCAGTGTGGGAACCACTGGTATAAACTACATCAGGTAATTATGTGAGGACATATTGTTTGTTTTTAATATTTTAAACAAACAAACAAATTAAACAAATAATAATAATATCGTTTATTATTGTAGGACTAGTATGGCACAGCGCCTCCTGCTGGGCCGCTCCCTCTGCCGGGCACTATTTACCCAACTCGTGACGTCACGGGGCCAGTTTCCCAGGATCGCTGCGGGAGTCGGAGGCGGGGAGGCGGGGAAAGTGTGGCCCAGGCTGCCGGAGCGGACACCTATCAGCGGGAGACACCGGCGGCTCGGCTCCTCTTTTTTTCTACAGGGATTTTATTACTATTCTCTTTATTATAATTATTTTTGCCTCCTCCACAGCGACAACTCCCGGGACTTTAACCCGCAGACGAGGTGAGTGTCTCCGGCGACGGGAATGTTGAGCTCCTCGAGCCGGGGATGTTAGCTAGCAGACGGGCTACAGCGCTGAGCAGCGTCCCGGTGTTAGCAGCCGCTACTGTCACAACACAACATTCCCGTTGCCTCCAGGAAGGAAACGCGTCCACGCAGAGCTGAGGCACAAAATCCACGACACCACGGGGATTTAGCTCACATTTTAACACGCCGGGTTTGTTCAGGTCCTGCGGTTTAAAACGCATTTAAACCGTGCGTGTTTTTCCTCCCCTTGGCTTTGTTGGGAGGAGGCGACGCCAGACTTCCTTCACATTACCCGTAATTTAAGATCAGCTGCTGCTAATTAGCAGCACCTGTTGGAGAATACGATGTATAAGGTGTGTTTTGATAAACACGTATAACATGGTAAAATTCGGCTTATTACACCTGTCTTTTTATGAGCGAATTCTCAACTTATTCTCATACACTCACCTTTTACCTACTCTTGCTCTCAAGTCTTCATGGATGTATTTGCAAGTGGAAGAGCGTCGTTGAAACGAACGTCAAGCAAAATTTAAAAAGTTAGATTATAAGTGGCTGTTGCCTCCTCGGTGATTAAACTCAAGCCGAATTGAGGAGAAGAGTTTCCCAAACCGGATAAAAGTGATGATTCATTGTTCATACTGCACGATGGGCTCATTTCACCAAGGCGAATCTAAAATTTCACATTTTTCAATGGGGTTTCGGCTCAGCATTGAGATGATGTGTGTAGGCAGGCAGCAGGACGGGCACTTAGCACAAGCCTAAGAGGAAACAGTGCTCAGTGGTGCGTTCATGACACAGCGAGGCTGTGGTGGTGGTGCAGATCCAATATGTCAGATATATCACACGGCTGCGGCCTACACACACACACACACACACAGCTGAGCCTGGGAACAAGGATCAATGGACATGCTTTGCATGAGAAAAAAACCCTTGTGAAGCTGCTGGTGGGTTTGGCCTTTGTGGTTATTGTGATGTTCTGTCCTGAGCCATGATGATGATGACGATGATGAAGATGATAAAGTGGTGCTCTGCTCTTTGTGTTTGTGTTGCACGGTTATATAAGAGGCTCTCATGGTCATTGTGTTTGTTCCAGTTCACTGTTAATGGTCGTCATCTGTTGTTTTCATGTCTCTGTGATGTGTTGAAACACCTGTGTTTTTGTCGTATGAAGCACTGTCACATAGTCTTTATCTCACTGTGGGACAGACTTTTCCAACAGGAAACTGAAGTTTGTAAACCACTCACTCTCCCACACCAAACCCCATAGAGAAAATCAGTGATTTTAGCTGGCGGGGATAACAGGAGCTGCTGGTCTACTGCTGCCTCGTGTGGTCAGTCTGTGTCACTTGCATAATGTTGAATGATGCATTTCAAAAGCCGAATTGACAAAATCAGACATTTGAACTTAGTGATGGAGGCAGCAGTGGATCAACAACTCCTGTGTGCTGTGTTGTTAAAATCACTGATTTTCTCTATGGGGTTTGGTGTGGGAGAGTGAGTGGTTTACAAACTTCAGTTTCCTGTTGGAAAAGTTTGTCTCACAGTGAGATAAAGACGTGAATTAAACAACTGAAAATATAAAGGCAAATATTATATGTTTTGTTGATTAATGAACTTAAATTATCCATAGAAAATCTGTATTTTCTACTCGACATAGAAAAGAGTAGCAGTCTGCTCTGGTTATTTACGGTCTCTGCTTATTTGCGGCCTCTGCTGTAACTTCCAGGTCAAACCTCGTACAAAACATCGGCACCAGTGAGCGCGGATTTTCATCACAAATGTTTCACGTCTACTCGTTGTAGTTTGCTGTAACAAGACAACAATTCCCATGATCCCACGCTGCTTTCTGGCATCCTCAAACCTCAAGTCTTTTGTTTTATTATCATTTTGATGCCCAGAGGCACGAGTTACATACTATGCCTTTAAGCTGATTTTCTGAACTATCCCTTTAAAGGAAGTGTGTGTTCCCGTCATCTGAGAGGACTTTAACTTTTCATCTGAGAGGACTTTAACTTTTCACCTCCTCTCAACGCGTCCCTCTGTTTTTTTATGACACCATTGTTGCTTCACGTTGCAACAGGAAGTTGTTTTATTGTCACAGGAAGTTCTGGGATCAAAGTTCTCCTCAGGAGATGATCCTCGAGGTGTGTGTGTGTGTGTGTGCGCGTGCTGATTGGATTAGCTGGATATGGAGAGGCTGCAGTCATGTGACTATTACAGCAGTCGAGATGTGAGCGTAGCTGCTGCTGGTGGCGTCCAGCGTGAGCGGCTCATGTCCAAGTGTCTGGACATTTTTTCCTTTTCCAGTACCATTAATCGATTCCTAACACAAAGGACTGTTTTGATAATGTATTCATTGATTTAAAGCAGGCTCTTTTGTTTATTCAGCTTCTTTAATGTCAATATTTGATGAGTCCTTTTTAGACTTTTATTTTGAAATGGATTGAATCTTTAAGTCTACGATATCTTTAAGAACATGTTTCACGTCTTTATCTCACTGTTAGACTGACTTTTCCTACAGGAAACTGAAGCTTTAGCTCACAGGACACAGGAGCTGCTGGTCTACTGCTGCCTCGTGTGGTCACTTTGTGTCACTGAGGTCAATCCTAACGCAAGATCTCTGAAGCCGAATCAGTGAAATAAGTCATTTGAACTTAGTGATGGAGGCAGCAGTGGATGTTAAAATCACTGGTTTTCTCTATGGGCTTTGGTGTGGGAGAGTGAGTGGGTTTACAAACACTCGTTTCCAGCCAGAAAGTTCTGTTTAATATTGGTTTAATAAAATCAACATCGGTTTAAGTCTACGGTGTCTTAGCAATGTGTTCACCTCGTCATGTCGTCATTTGAAAACATTTTTCAGTAGAGATGTTCCGATTTTCCTCCCGATACCAATTCCAATACTTGTGCTGTGGGTATTTGCCGATACAGAGTACCGATACCGATACCAGTGTGATATAAAAGAAAAATATATATATATATATATATATATATATATAATACGCCTGCATGACTGTGATATGATGATCATCATCAAATCCTTTACCGTATCAGTCACAGGTGTCAGACAGTGGAATAATCTGGATGAGGAGATGAAAAAAATCTGCAAAACGGAGTGTATTTAAAAAGAGACGACCATTAATCGATACAGAATGACCCAGGAAGGAAAGTATGACAAAGGTCAGAGACAGAAATCTGTAGACACCGTGTGGAGACGGCAGTGGAAGCAAATGTACCCAAACAACAGCTGACACACATGGAGTCTGATTGACTGCAATCAGAAAAATGATGTATTCTGTGGGTAATGGGGGCGGGACTAGATAAGCTTTTGCTTCTCCTGCTTTCCTGTTCAGTTATGTGTATTGTGTAAACTACACTAAGATGATGTGTGATGATGAGTGATCGAACTGACATGACCCAAATAAACATATAAATAAATAAATCATTGGTGGCAAGGTTTGGCTCAGGTTAAACCCTCTTTAAAACAGGAACAAATACAGCAAATGGACACCATTTATTTTTACCAGTGATATGTTATTTCGTTTTTCAGCTTGCACGTTTGTTTTGACACTCTTCCAAACAACACAACACTGGCAGAGCTTCATGTTTCCATGACGACTGACCGGGAAAGGACGTGCGTGACATAGTTTTTACATGACTCCAGATTGTTATAATGAGTCTCTGAAGTAGCGCTAAACTTTAAAAACAGAGGCATACATACGCAGGACACACGTACGCTGCTTCGTTTAATAAACAGGCCGCTCCAGTTTGAGCTAGTGCAGCTAACAACGCTAACGGAGCTAACTGGTAAATACTGCCAAACCGCCGACACGATGAGCTAACGTTAGCTCCTTGTCTACAGGTGTCGGGTGATCAGTTCTTCTTCAAACCTCTAAAACAGCACAACTGTTTCAAGAGCGGCGAAGAAGAACCGTGTCAGAGCTAACGGAGCTCTAACAAATGACGTGGTATCGGATCGGTGCATGGACTCCAGTACTCGCCGATACCGATGCCCACATTTTCGGCAGTATCGGAGGCATTTCCGATACCGATATCGGAATTGGAACAACTCAAGTTTGTAAACCACTCACTCTCCCACACCAAAGCCCATAGAGAAAACCAGTGATTTTAACGTCACTGCTGCCTCCATCACTAAGCTCACATGTCTGATTTAGTCAATTCCGCATTTGAAATCCTTCACTCAGACTTCCCTCAGTGACACAAAGTGACCACACGAGGCAGCAGTAGACCAGCAGCTCCTGTGTCCCCGCCAGCTAAAATCACTGATTTTCTCTATGGGCTTTGGTGTGGGAGAGTGAGTGGTTTATAAACTTCAGTATCCTGTTGGAGAAGTGTGTGTTGAAGACGTCGTAGACTTAAACTGACGTAGATTTTAGGATTTGAGTCGTTTGTTAAGAAGTTAAAATCTGGTTCTCTTGTCTTTGGCAGAGCTGTGAAATATCTCTGTCACAGACACTTTTACCTGGTGACACCTACTTTCTCTTAACACACAACAGGATCCTGTTTCTGTCGATGATACAGCAATGAGGGAGGAGGGGTGAGGACACTCCTCCCTCCTCCCTCCCCCTCTCGTCAGTCTTTCTAATGAGAGGAATATGAGCTGAATTAGTCGGGGCATGTTGAGCAGCCACAGACCACAGCAGAGAGTCCACTTACACACTCACTGTGAACCTGACCTCATCACACTGTGAGGGGGGCGGAGCTTCCTGAAGGAGCCCACTTGGTTGTTGTTATTGTTTCTCTCTCACACACACACACACACACACAGTCAACAGCAGTCACATGGACACAGAAGTCGCTCAGTTTTCTGTTTGTGTGAAAACAAACTCTGTTATCTCTGTCTTCTCCTGACGACATGTTCACGCTGTTCCTCAGTGTCCTCTGTGTCTTCTGTGTCCTCAGTGTTTTCATTGTCTTCTCAGTGTCTTCAGTGTTGTCCTCATGCAAATGAACCAAACCCATCAGAATTATGTTATTATGAAGGTGAGGCCTGTAACCATAGCAACAGTGAGGGCAGCTGGTGTGCGTGCGTGGATTCCTGTGTGCGCGTGTGCGTGTGCAGGACTTTGACCTCAGTTTTCTTCTCTTAAATATTCAGACCTGTCAGAGTTGTCTCTGCTGTTGCCACAGTTTTACTGCTCTGAACCTTGGACTTCACTGTTCACTGCTGCTTTCTCCTCTCTCTCTCTGTGTGTGTGTGTGTGTGTGTGTGTGTGTGTGTGTGTGTGCGTGTGCGTGCGACTTGGACTGTTTAAAGAGACAGTTCAGGTTTTTCAAGTGTGGTGGAATCAGATATTGACAGTTGAGCGCCCCCTTCTGTTGAGAACCTGGATCACCCCCGACTTTAGACAGACTTTTCCAACTGAAAAAAAAAAGGAACTGTCTCAGATTGAACTGACGTGAATTCTGTGTAATTATCTGGGTTTAGAATCTTCAGATTTTGCTGAAGCAGCATTTTTTTTGTCATTATGATGATGTTCAACTTTTCAGCTTCGTGTGACTGTTTTTTTTATTGTCGTCAGACTTCGACTGCGGGAGAGTGACTCCTGTCAATCTTTAAACCGTGCCACGAGCTTGACCTTTCACCTCTGCTGAAGTCATCACAAACCAACTGGTGTAAAAAAACACACAAAAAGTGTGTTTTTCCATTAAAGTAATACATTTTACAGACTGTAAAGTCAGTGAACGCCTCACCAAATCTCTCTCTGTGTTTAAACCACGTGACCTGATGAACGCTCGTCACACATCGTCCGTCTGTCCGTCTCACACTCAACAATCGTGTGTTTGTGTGGACACAGAGCGACACATGCTGCAGCTCCAGCCTCTGCTCTCATCTCTGCCTCATGTACAGTTCTAACACCAGTCGCAGCCCCAGAGTTCCCTCTCATGTAATCTAATATATGGATTTGAGCTCCTGTGGAAAGTTTCTGGGATTTGAGCCCCTGCTGTGTTGGCATGCGTCAGTCTGTGGTCGACGAGTGCTGTCCTGTGTCGTCCTCTGAGCATCCGCAGATTTAAAAACATTAAAAACATGCCCGCTCTGTTTGTATCTGTGATGTTTCGCGGCCTCACGCGGAGACGTTTATTCAGCCGCTGAGCTGAAATCACTCTGAGGATTTACATATTTGGGGCAGAGTGTGGAAATAGATTGGTTCCGTGTCCCTTTTTAGCGTCGTTAATGTGACGGCGGGCGAGTGCTGCTGCTTTAGTCCATTTAGTCCAAGTAACTCGTTTTAAAATCTTTTTTTTTTTTTATCTTTAAAGAACAGGAAAGTTTATCTGTTTGGAAAACAGAGACTGGAGCTGCAGCATTTTCTGTTTGTTTCTTTCATCTCAAAACACAGTGTGTGACCTCGGTGACCTCTGTGACCTCTGTGACGTACCTGCAGTGTAATCCGGTTTGTTTACATGAACTCAGTGTCACACAGAGATCAATGCTGCTGCTGCTGCGGCGGCGGTAAAAGAGACATTTGTCCTCACAGTAATGACAGAGTAATGTCCCTCATTGATTCTCTGAGTCTCTTGTAGTGTGGAGCTCAGACAGTAAAGTGACTGTTGGAGGTGATTACTCAAAGTTCCCAGGGAAAACACGGCGCTCTCAGCGAGTGTCTTCAGTCTGGCAGGAAGCCACGGCTCCTGCTGTTTCTGGGAAACACTCAGATAATAAAATCTACGTCAGCTTTAAGTCTGCGATATCTTTTAAGAACACGTTCACGTCTTTATCTCACTGTGAGACGGACTTTTCAACAGGAAACTGAAGTTTATAAACCACTCACTCTCCCACACCAAAGCCCAGAGAGAAAATCAGTGATTTTAGCTGGCGGGGATACAGGAGCTGCTGGCCCACTGCTGCCTCGTGTGGTCACTTTGTGTCACTGAGGTCAATCCAAATGAAGGATTTCAAAAACAGAATTAACAAAATCAGACATTTGAACTTAGTGATGGAGGCAGCAGTGGATCAACAACTCCTGTGTGCTGTGATGATAAAATCACTGGTTTTCTCTATGGGCTTTGGTGTGGGAGAGTGAGTGGTTTACAAACATCAGAAAAGTCTAAACAGTGAGATAAAGACGTGAACATGATCTTAAAGTTATTCTGCACGCTAAGATTCAATCCATTTCAAAATAAATGTCTAAAAATGATGACAATTTAAGTGGAATATGTTTCCTGCTGGTGTTATCGTCATATTTAGTATTTTCTCTACTTTTTAGTCTTTATTTTTGACTCTTTATCATTTTGAACTTTTGTTTTTAAAGCTAATTTAATAATAATAAATTGATGTTTTTCAGGTATCTGACATAAATGTCTTAAAGGCTCAGTTTGTGACTGCTCTTGTTCTCCAGAGTCTTCAGAGTGGTGCGATGGAGGATGGGAAGCCGGTGTGGGCTCCGCACCCAGCAGACGGGTTCCAGCTGGGAACCATCGTGGACATCGGAGCCGACAGTCTGACCATCGAACCTCTGAAGCAGAAGGGGAAGGTGTGTGCGTGTGTGTGTGTGTGTGTGTGTGAGATCAGTCTTCTGTAGACAGGTCAACACACAGTCCTAGTGATTTATTTCATTTATTGTATTGTTGCTCACACGTTTTTACAATATTGCTAATGTTTTTTTACGACAGGTTTTTGTAAATTTACAACAATTAGTTACAATCTGGGAGTTTTTTGATATAAGTAACAGGTTTTTGTAAAATTACGAGTAGTGATGTATGTTTGTTGTTTGACAGCGTTAGTAATATTTTTGTGACATTGAATCTGTTTGTCCTCGTTGAAGATGAGATGTTGTGAATGTGAACCAGTATCTAAAATAACTTTATTAGAGCTTTTTACAGTCATCACAGTGATATTGTGGGAATGTGTTGTTTTGATGCTGATTATCTTCAGCAGCAGCAGCGGCAGTTTTAGCAGCAGCAGCTTCAGCAGCATGCAGTTTTAGCGGCAGCAGTTTTAGCAGCAGCAGCTTCAGCAGCTTCAGTGGCTTTAGCACCAGCAGGACAGCAGCAGCAGCTTTAGCTCTGCAGCAGTTTTAGCATCAGCAGCAGCAGTTTAGCATCAGCTTCAGCAGCAGCAGCGGTTTAGCAGCAGCAGCTTCATTGCAGTTTTAGCAGCAGCAGCTTCAGTGGCTTTAGCACCAGCAGGACAGCAGCAGCGGCAGCAGCAGCTTCAGCAGCGGCAGCAGGTTTTAGCATCAGCTTCAGCAGCAGCAGCAGTTTTAGCAGCAGCAGCTGGCAGCATCAGCGGCATTTAGCAGTTTTAGCGCAGCATGCGGTTTTAGCAGCAGCAGTTTTCAGCAGCGGGCTTTAGCACCAGCAGGACAGCAGCAGCAGCTTAGCTCTAGCGGCTTCAGCGGCAGCAGTTTTGGCTTCAGCGCATCAGCTTCAGCAGCAGCAGTTTTAGCAGCAGCAGCTTCAGCAGCATGCAGTTTTAGCGGCAGCAGTTTTAGCAGCAGCAGCTTCAGTGGCTTTAGCACTAGCAGGACAGCAGCAGCAGCTTTAACTCTAGTAGCTTCAGCAGCAGCAGTTTTAGCATCAGCTTGAGCAGCAGCAGTTTAAGCAGCGTGTTAATGACTAAACACGTGGCCTCAGCAGCAGTAAAGCACCTTTACAGACTCGCTGGTCCGCCTGCAGGTCACAGCAGGTTATTGCAGCCTGTTCTGAAGTCAAGTGGCTCTTCAGCTCTTTACCTTCGATTATCTCCAGTTTTTTCCCCATTAATTCACTCTTCCACTGACACTGAGTGTCGATCGGCCTCGGCAAAGCTTTTAATGTCACTGAGAGTCTCCCATCGCCACGGTAACCCTGTCTCTGAGTGCCGAGAGCATCCTCATTGATTTGTGTTTGCCGCGAGACAATAAAACACTCGACTGTGGCTGTTTCAGACGTTTATTTCAATTATTCAAGTTAATATTTTCTCTTCTCAGCCTCTGACATGATATTTTTCTGCAGTTTGATATCAGGTGACATATATTACTCCTCCTCCTTCTTCTCCTCCTCCTCTGATCTTTGAACTTTGTATAAATGACACCATTTGAAGTTAATGAGTGTCTTTAACTTTAATGGACAAGTTCACAGAAGTCACACGAGGCTTTTATTGCCTTTTTACTGACTTGTGGTTTATAAAGAAATCATATCAGATGGACATTAGCCATTCTGGGCAAATGTTCCTGTTCTAAAGTCCCATAGATTTAAAAAGGTTGTGGTCACGACATCAGAGTTTTTGAACATGACCTCAACTCAACAGGAAGTCGGACATTTTGAATTATAAGTGTGAAAAATCCTAGTTTTTCTTGCACAGGAAGTGTTCTTTTCTTCATTTAATCCACTTTCTTCTTACTCTAATCATTTGTGGTAGGCTGCACACTAAGAAGTTCTTAATCGCAGTTTTTTATTTTGTCGTCTATCAAGGTTCTTTATGACGGTAAAACTGCGGTAACACAGATGTGAGTAGACGGCCATGACGGTTTTCAGACTGATGTCACCTGACGTCATGGAGCTCAAGGACATTAGACGAAAAAAAAAGCAAGAAAATTATGAGAATAAAGTCGAGAGAGTACTTTATTGTGACTTAAATATCATGATATTGTTACTTAAATATCGTGATAGTATTGCGACTTAAATATCACGACAATATTGCGACTTAAATATAGCGATAATATCGTATTGTGACTTAATTATTGTTATGTTGAGACATAAATGACATGATAACATTGTGACTTAAATATCGTGATAATATCGTGACTTAAATGTCGTGATATCGCGACTTAAATATCATGATAACATCGTGACTTAAATATTGTGACTTAAATATCGTGATAATATTGTGACTTAAGTAACAAAAAAGTATCCTGATGATATCGTATTGTGGCGTCTCAAAAATAATAAAAAAAAATTTGTAACTTATTCCATTTTATTTGGAAAATGTTTTTTTTCTAATTAGTGACGTCAGCTTCTTCAGCGCCGTGATTCCTAAACGCTTGAATAACAAACAGTTCAGATGTTGTCAGTGAGTTTCCGCTGTGAAGCAGAACAATGTTGCGTCTGTTCAGCTGCAGCCAGTTTGTGCCAGTGTCTGATGATGATGAGGATGAGGATGAGGATGACGTCTGGAGAATGGCAGAGTGTGTTATTAAAACACACTCACACTGTCAGACTCTCTCGGTCTATCGGTAAATGAGAAAAACGAAAGGTTTTATGTTAAATATGTTCAAAGAATCGCAGAGTGTTCTTTAAAAACACGTGATGGTCTTCAGTGAAACCAGATCTGAGACGGTCTGGACCGGTGTGGAGTCGGGATTGTCATTTTTGTCAAGATAACAAAATTGTATAAAATAACATTTTTGAAATTGTCCGTGGGGCCACAGATACTGATGCTGGCGGACCGGTTTTGGCCCATGAGCCACCAGTTGTTCATCACTGCTTGAGAGCATAGCAGTAAATATTTGACATTATCCCGTAGGGTAAAGATTTAAAGAAGAGTGTTCCTGGTGGTTTTTGGCTCTGATTTCTCAGCAGACGCCGACAACGCTCAAGTCTCTGCACGTTCATTTTTCCTCCTCTTTGTGATTCACGAAGACACTGAGAACACATGAGATCACATGACCTGGAGTTAAAGAACTGAAAGAGACACACCGGTGTCAGGTTCCTCAGGACTGCTGCACGTTCTCAGATTATCGGCCCAGCGTCTCTTCCACGTTCTCGTCTCTGTTCTCCGCACACGGTGGCTCAGCGTTTGTGGAATCCGTCCAGTCTGGGCTGAGAATGTGGAACATGCCACCACTGGAAAGAATGAATCGTGTGTACGTCACCTTCTTGGCGGAGCGCTGCCTCTTTAAAAGTACTTGAGATTAAACACCAGCAAAACCTCCAGGGCTCAAACTCTCGAGTCACGTGGGCGTCGTAAAAACCCTCGTACATTAGTCCAACATGGCTTTAATTTGAGGAATGTGTGAAACGGGCCTCACAGCTTCAGGCACAGCATGATTCAGAAGCTGCTTTGATGTCTGGAAGATTGCCTGAGAATCCTAGGATGGTTCGCCAGGAGGCACTGTGGTTCTGAAATTCCAGAACAGAGCCAGAGGATCATCTCTGAGGAGCATCTGGAGAGGGTCCTGGGGATTCTCTGAGGATCATCTGGAGAAGGTTCTGAAGATTCTCTGAGGATCATCTGGAAAAGGTCCTGGAGATTCTCTGAAGATCATCTGGAGAAGTATCTGAAGATTCTCTGAGGATCATCTGAAAAGGTCCTGAGATTCTCTGAAGATCATCTGGAGAAGTTTCTGAAGATTCTCTGAGGATTATCTGGAGAAGGTCATGGAGATTCTCTGAAGATCATCTGGAGAAGGTTCTGAAGATTCTCTGAGGATCATCTGGAAAAGGTCCTGGAGATTCTCTGAAGATCATCTGGAGAAGTTTCTGAAGATTCTCTGAAGATAATCTGGAGAAGGTCCTGAAGATTCTCTGAAGATAATCTGGAGAAGGTCCTGAAGATTCTTTGAAGATAATCTGAAGAAGGTTCTGAAGATCA
Organism: Solea senegalensis; assembly: GCF_019176455.1. Taxonomy (NCBI): domain Eukaryota; kingdom Metazoa; phylum Chordata; class Actinopteri; order Pleuronectiformes; family Soleidae; genus Solea; species Solea senegalensis. The sequence continues at coordinate 20,304,035 of NC_058037.1, forward strand.
TCTGGAGAAGGTTCTGAAGATTCTCTGAGGATAATCTGCAGAAGGTCCTGAAGATTCTTTGAAGATAATCTGAAGAAGGTTCTGAAGATCATCTGGAGAAGGTTCTGAAGATTCTCTGAGGATCTTCTGGAGAAGGTTCTGAAGATTCTCCGTCTACTTCTTTAATTTGCCCAGTTCCAATCATCAGAACATTATCTATGACCCAACAGAAACCTTTTATCACAACTGAGTCTGTAAGGATTGTTTCAATTGCTAAAATAATAAATGATTTTCATCATCCATCAGTCAGTACTTTGTGTTTTTTATCAATTAAATCAAGTTTTTGTGATTTTTCAGCTTCTTAAATGTGAACATTTCTGGGTTTTTTTTGCTTTATAAAACAAGGAAATCATTCAAAAGTAATAAGAAAATAATTCACGCTGAAGAAGCTAAACAAAATCAGCTTGTTTTAGATATTACAAATTATTATTATTATTGTTGTTATTATTATTATTATTATCATGATTTTGTCTGAAATGTCTCCTCTGGGAGGTTAATAATCCAGAGTGCTGCTGTGGACGTGTCCATCGTCCTCTCTCTGTCATCGCGTCGTCTCCGTCCATAAACTTTCATTCGGCTCCTGTTTCGTCCAAATAATTCATCAGGACGTCGTGTGCCGAGCAGCTGAAATAATCTGATTAAGTATTTATCAGTTAATCAGTCGTTTGTTTTTGTTCAGCGGCTGAAAACTGAACAAATGAATCAGTTTCAGCGCGTTGATCAGTTACATCATTCGATCTGATCACTTTGTTTGTTTTGTTTTTTTCTCTCAGACATTTTTGGCTCCGATCAACCAAGTCTTTCCTGCCGAGGACGATGTCAACAAACACGTGGAGGACAACTGTACGTTTATTTACCCTCTATCTTACAAACACTTACACCTCTTTTAATGTGTGGTTTGTCTTCATCTCACTGTGAGACAGACTTCTCCAACAGGAAACTGACGTTTGTAAACCACTCACTCTCCCACACCAAAGCCCATAGAGAAGATCAGTGATTTTAACATCACAGCACACAGGAGTTGTTGATCCACTGCTGCCTCCATCACTGAGTTCAAATGTCTTCTTTCGCTAATTCGGCTTTTGAAATCTTTCACTCAGATCGACCTCAGTGACACAAAGTGACCACACGAGGCAGCGGTAGACCATCACTGTGTTTCCCTGCGAGCTAAAATCACTGATTTTCTCTATGGGCTTTGGTGTGGGAGCACAAGTCCTTGTTTTGTGCTGTTAACTGAACTGTTGAGCTTGTTGTGTCTGTCACCCTTGTGTCGTTGTTGTTGTTTTGTGCGTCTCAGGTTCGTTGATGTACCTGAATGAAGCCACGTTGCTCAACAACGTCCGTGTGAGATACAGCAAAGACAGAATATACGTGAGTACGGACGTGACGGAGCGAGGGATGAGGGGAAAGAGAGATGGAGTGATTTATTACAGAGTCTGAAACTCTGTCGTCTTTCTCATCTCAACCTGATCGTCCTCTGACGTTGGCCTATGCTGACATCTAGTGGCTGATAGAGGAACTGACTCTGTGTCTGACTCACTTTCAGCCTTCACTATAAATACAATTCTTAACCTAAATGATGTGAGTGTTCTTTCTCTCTTTATTGACTTTGTTACAGACGCACTAACATTTCAGAACTCATTCAATTAAAGTTATAAATCTAAGATAAACGAGTAAACGTGCAGGTCTCGTTACTACCAAATAAAATCAGAGGAAGAAGAGTTGGTATTATGGTCTGTATTTATATGGAGCTTTTCTAGTCTTGATGATCTGCTTTACACTACAGTTTTCACCCATTCACACATTCACACATTCACATGCTGCAACACGGGCTTAAGTGTCTTTGCTCAAGGACACATATAGACGAGCAGAGCCAGGAATTTAACCCACAACCTTTCAGTTGAAAGACCGCTCACTCACTCACTCACTCACTCACTCACACTCTCTTTCACTCACACACATAAACTGAGGATTTACTGTAATCTGTGTGTTTATGTGAGAGCAGGTGACAAAGTGAACTCCTCCTCCTCCTCTTCTTCCTCTTCTTCCTCCTCTTCTTCGCAGACATTTGTCGCGAACATCCTGATCGCGGTGAATCCGTATTATGACATCCCAAAGCTTTACTCTCCAGAGAGCATCAAACAGTACCGGGGTCGCTCTCTGGGCACGCTGCCCCCCCACGTCTACGCCATCGGTGACTCATTATTTATTTATTTATTTATTTATTTATTTATTTATAATTTATAATCTGCAGTTCTCTGTGGTTTAATGTGTGTGTGTGTGTGTGTGTGTGTGTGTGGTCCAGCTGACAAAGCATACAGAGACATGAAGGTGCTGAAGATGAGCCAGTCCATCATCGTCTCAGGGGAGTCTGGAGCCGGGAAGACGGAAAATACCAAGTTTGTGCTGAAGTGAGTACGACATTATTACATCACTGTTTAAGGGAGAGTTAAGTGTTTCTGGACCCCTTCACTTGCTCACTAAGTCTGCGACATCTTTAAGGACGTGTTTCACATCTTTATCCAACAGGAAACTGAAGTTTGTAAAGCACTCACTCTCCCACACCAAAGCCCATAGAGAAAACAGTGATTTTAACATCACAGCACACAGGAGTTGTTGATCCACTGCTGCCTCCATCACTAAGTTCAAATGTCTTATTTTGTCACTTCGGCATTTGAAATCCTTCATTTGGATCTAAGCCAGTGACACAAAGTGACCACACGAGGCAGCAGTAGACCAGTAGCTCCTGTGTCCCCGCGAGCTACAATCACTGATTTTCTCTATGGGCTTTGGTGTGGGAGAGTGAGTGCTTTACAAACTTCAGTTTCCTGTTGGAAACGTCTGTCTCACAGTGAGATAAAGACGTGAACATGTTCTTAAGTCATCGTGGACTTTAACAGACGTAGATTTTATTAGCTGAGTCTTTTGTTAAGAGGCTAAAATCAGGGTCTCCGTGAGTGTCTGTCTCTGCGTCTCAGGCTGCTTTAAATGTATTATAATATACACAGTATATAAATATAAAAAGATAAAAATGACATTGCAGCGGGAGGCAAAAAAAACTCACAAGAGATGGTTGTCAGCAGCAGGGGGCGCTCAGGACACAATCAGCTGACTATGTTTCACAACCTCGCTGGATAAAAAAGAAACTATACCTTTAAAAATCCAAACGTCCCCCATGTTTAATCCTGTGTCTTTGGAGTAACTGTTATTAAAGCATGTTCATGTATTCTTCTCTTCCTCCTTATTTTAGCCCCTCCTCCTCCTTAGTTTAGCCCCTCCTCTTTAGCGATGTCCATGTCTGACTCGTCTGTTAAATCGTCGCGTGTGTGTTTCAGATACTTGACGACTTCGTATGGAACAGGTCAGGCCATCGACGAGAGAATCGTGGAAGGTCAGAATCACCACTGTCATACACGTCACGCCTCCGCCTGCCACCAGGGGGCAGTGAAACAGCTGTGTTTCTACAGTTTAGCCATTCACACATTCACACATACACTTTCATACAGCTCTCTCACTTGCACAGTGCAGTCATTGTCATAAACTTTAAGACTTTGACTTAAGTAACATAAGAAAGTCAAAGTCATATTCTGGTAACATACTTACGTACTTTTACTGACTCTACAATCATCACTAACTGTTCCCCTCTCGTCCTGCAGCGAACCCCCTGCTGGAGGCTTTTGGAAATGCAAAAACCGTGCGGAATAACAACAGCAGCCGCTTCGGGAAGTTTGTGGAAATCCACTTTAATGATAAGGTGAATTAATCGTCCATACTATTGTCTCTGTCGTGTCTCTGTCGTGTCTCTGTCGTGTCTCTGTCGTCTGTCGTCTCTGTCCGGTTCTGTCGCATGTCGTCTCGTGTTCTGTTGTGTCTCTGTCGGTTCTGTCGCGGTTCTGTCGTTCTGCGTCTGTCTCTGTGTGTCGCGGTTCTGTCTCTGTCGCTTCTCTGTCGTCTTCTGTCGTTTCTCGTCGCTTTCTCTGTCGCTGTCGCGGTTCGTCGTGGTTCTGTCGCTTTGTCTGTTCTGCCGTCTCTGTCGTTCTCTGTCTCGTCGTGGTTCTGTCGTCTGTCGTGTCTCTGTGCGGTTCTGTCGGGTGTCTCTGTGTCTCTGTCTTGTGTGTCTCTGTGTCTCGTGTCTTGTGTCGTGTCTCTGTCGCTTTGTCTCTGTCGGCTGTCGTTCTGTCGCTTCTGTCGCTTGTCTCTGTCGCGTCGTCTCTGTCGCGTTCTCTCCTCTGTCAGCTTCTCTGTCGCTCTGTCGTTCGTCGCTTCTGTCGTTCTGTCGCGGTCTCTGTCATCTTGTCGTTTCTCTTGTTCTGTTGTGTCTCTGCTCTGTCGTTTCTGTCGTGTCTCTGTTGTTTCTCTGTTGTGTCTCTGTTGTAGCCACAGTTATTTTTAGCACTAATAGCACTTAGCACTTCAGCTTAATGAGACCTCAGGTTTGTGCTGAGCTGCATATGTTCTATAAATCACTGTATTACCATATAGATTAAACACACACACACACACACACACACACACTGTGTTCTGATTAATTGTGTCATTTTTGCTTGTGTCATCTCTGTTCTTTTCCAATTTCTCGCCAGAATAAATCCATTAAAAAAAAAACTCATTAAAAAGTATTACTTTACTTTAATTATTTCATTTGTCACAGTTTTGTCATAAAAAGGTATAGTTTGCATTTTTTCTGCCACTTAACAATAGTCTCACAGATTAATATATTTAATACACTTTATCTCACTGTTAGACTTTTACCAACAGAAACAACTTTGTACTCTCTCACTCTCTCACTCTCCCACACCAAAGCCCATAGAGAAAATCAGTGATTTTAGCTCATGGGGACACAGGAGCTGCTGGTCTACTGCTGCCTCGTGTGGTCACTTTGTGTCACTGATGTCAATCTGAACAAAGAATTTTAAATGCCGAATTGACAAAATAAGTCATCGTGATGGAGGCAGCAGCCTTGTAGCACCAGCTACAATCACTGGTTTTCTCTATGGGGTTTGGTGTGAGAGAGTGAGTGGTTTACAAACCCCAGTTTCATGTTGGAAAAGTCTGAAAAACCAATAAGCTGAAACCAAACCCTTTTAATTTCACTGACAGATGCTGTAAACCTGTTGTTTTGAGGACATAAACATCAGAAACATGCTCCTCTTCTTTGTGCGTCTTCTATCAGAACATCGTCGTGGGTGGTTTTGTTTCTCACTACCTGCTGGAAAAGTCCAGGATCTGCCGTCAGAGTCCAGAAGAAAGAAACTACCACATCTTCTACCGACTGTGCGCCGGAGCTCCAGAGGAAATCAGGCAGAAGTTTTACCTCAGCTCCCCGGACACGTTCAGGGTATGAAAGATTTATCTGAGTGATGAATCACACAGACAGGGATGCAGAGATACAGTCCACACTGCAGGTGATGGATGGATGGATGGATGGATGGATGAATGAATGAATGAATGAATGAATGAATGAATGAATGCATTCAGGCAGATGAAATGATGAAATGAAAACAAACAAAAACAGTTAAACCTGGTGTTTTCTGTGAGTCAGTGTTGTTATCGTTGTCGTCCTCAGGTTGTTAAATGCTAACATTTTGTGATTGAAGCTCCTCCTACTTTAAGACAACTTGCTCACGTGTCATACATGACATATGACACGTGAAGATGAGATGCAGATGCGGACGCGGACACAGACGCAGACACGGATTCAGACACAGACAGACACGGACGCAGACAGACACGGACATGGATGCAGACGCGGACACAGACAGACACAGACAGGGACGAGCTGCACATTTCGTTTACTCTCACACTGAGAGAGCAGAGACACACACAGACTATTTTCCTTTGTAGTCGCGTTTATTGTGCATTTTGTCCCAAAATAGACAATGTTTTACTTTTAGTTTTCTTCATTAAAAACAAGCTCATCAGAGATCAGTCAATTATAACAACTTAAAGCAACAATAAAAGAAAATACTGTAGAGAAAATAAAAACTATAAAAACTATAAAAGCTGGTAAAGTCAGTGTCTCAAACTAAAAATATGTTTTTAATATTGTATTTAAAAACTCTTTATTATGGGATTTGACACACAGACGCGCACACACACACAGACGCACGCACACACACACAAACACAGACACGCACACACACACGCTGCAGTGCTGCAAGTCAGACTTGGCGGATCTTTGGTGAGACTGACACCAGGGGGCAGCACTGCACCGTCACAGAGAGAGCAGCTGTTTGTTCAAACATAAACCATGAGTGTGCAGTTTAGTTATTATTATTATTATTATTATTATTATAATAATAGCTGTTACTTTTCTTCTTCTGTTCTTGGGTCAGGTGCAGAACTGATCGACCCTGATTGTCTCTGAGACGCCACAGACTTTCACAATACAACAAAAATAAAAGTGTATGAATGTCTCCTCACTAACTGCCCGTCAACTGCTCCATCAATATTTGAATTCCCTTTATCGACTGTTATGTCGCAGAATAATTCTGCCTCACAGCTTCAGTCCGCTCACAATAACGAAAACAAACGAGAATAACTCAGAATTCATGGTTTTTACACTTGATCACAGGCCACATGGTGGCGTAGTGGCTCACAGTAATCAAGGCTTTTCTGTTTCCTAACCAAACCCAACGCAATATTCCGAACATGACACACTTCCCAGATTCTTCTGGTCCAACCTTACAGAATATTCCGAACATGACACACTTCCCACATTTCTTCCAGTCATTCCTTGCACAATATTCCGAAAATGAATCACTTCCGAGATTATTTTCTAGTCCAATTTTAAGGAATATTCCGAATATGTCACACTTCCAAGATTTCTTCTTGTCCAAACTCAGCGCATGAGAGTGAGTGACAGTAATGCAGGGTTAGGGACGTGGCGAGCTCATAACGTGCATATATATATTTATATATATATATATATATATATATATATATTTATAATAATTTAGATTTATGGACAAATCTTCATTTTCCGGTTGTAGAAACACAGATCCACATCTTCACGTGCTACGACAGCAGAATCATGTTCCTCAGAGGAGGAAAAGTGGAACAAACAAAGTTAGAGAACCGAGCTGAACGAGCCTGGAGTCCTGCTGCCCCGTGTGTCTTCTTCTATAATGAAACATTCTGTTTACGTCCGTCTGTTGGACCGGGACAAACTCGTCCCTCTAAACAAGATAAGCTGTGAACGAACTCGCTTGTTTTTTTTTCCTCCTGCGTCGCCTGGGAAATCTGTGTCAGAGTGGTCATTACCTGGTTCCTGTGCTGGAGAAGAAGCCATTACAACAGATCCACTATCAATTACTGAAGGGAGGAAGGGGAGGAGGAGGGGGAGGAGCCTTTTGTAGCAAATGCAAATTCAACTATTGAGACGAGTTCAAAACATCTGACACCTTCACAAAAGTTCAGTCTCATCAGACGCTAATGACACAAAGCTGTGACTCGGGGAAATCTGCGATGATGTCTCTGTCCGGACACGACGGAATATTCCCAACGTTTGACACGCTTCCTGGACATTTTTTTCTTATACAAGCCCGACAGAATTTTCCGAATCTACTGCACAAACCTGACAGAATATTCCGAACGCTTCCCAGATTTTTTGTTTCCAAAGCGAATGGAATGTTCCAAACTCAACACACTTACTAGATTTTGTTTTCCATCCAAACCACAACGAAATATCCTGAACTTGGCGCACTTCCCAAATGTTTTCCTGTTTAAACCCAACAGAATATTCCACAGTTACTGTTTACCGCACTTGTTTCCAAAGTGAACAGAATATCCCAAACTCAACACACTTCCTAGATCTGTTTTCCGTCCGGACCCGATAGAATATCCCAAACTCGACACGCTTCCCATATACATTTTTCCCCTTTGAACCCAACAGAATATTCCAAGGGTACTGTTTATCGAATTTCTCAAATTCTTTGTTTCCAAAGTGAACAGAATATTCCAAACTTAGCTTAGCTTTCTAGATCTGTTTTCTGTCCGAACCCGACGAGTATTCCAAAAGAAATCCGAACACACACACACACACAATTTCTTCTGGTCCAACCTTACGGAATATTCCGAACCTGACACACTTCCGAGATTTTTCAGCCCATGCAGATGCTGAACTGTAAGGTTTGGACTCTCAATAAAGAAATCAAGTATTTATTTAATATTCTAAACTCACATGACGTGTATTTAAAACCCTGGTAAGAAATCTGGGAAGTGTGTCAAGTTCCGAATATTCCGTGGAGTTTAGACAAACCCTGAACCAAGGTTTTCTCAAAGCAAACCATTTCTGTCAGATCAGGAAGTTTTCATGAAGCAGGTTCGAGTAACAGTGACCGCGTGGTCGGAGCTGGATTATTACAAACTGTAATATTTATTTCCAGAGTTTGTTTGCATCGTTCTCTGAAGCCTCACTGTGACATGTTTTATATTTATATCGCTCTTTCTTTCTCTCTCTCTCTTTCTTTGCAGTACCTGAACAGAGGATGCACTCGCTTCTTCGCCTCCAAAGACACGGACAAACACATCCTGCAGAATCGCAAGAGCCCCGAGGTAACGCTAGCTACAACCGTGACGCAGTGTGAGTGACGGAGTTGTTTTATAGTGAGATTATACCTTTAGGAAATGATCTTGTTAATGATGAGATTATATATCAGAGAGTTTGTCTTTGTCTCGTTTTTCGTCTCTTTGCGACTTCACATTGAAAACTTTTCCTCTCAAACACAAACAAACATCATCATCAGCAGCAGCAGCAGCAGCAGCAGCAGCAGTGGCAGGTTTTTCATCAGCTGGTTACGTTTCAGTAATCTCACTCTGTAAAAACTTGTTTGTTGCCGTGTCAGGATTTTGTGAATAAGCTCACATTTAAATAAAAACTGCATAATAATAATTATTATAATCCCGGGCAGGAGCTGCATTAATAACAGAAACTCGTCATGTGAAACCACATCCTTGCTTTTCGCCTTTGGCCTCTGATTAATTATACACACGTCTTCTATTAAAGGGCCAGTGTTCGCTGTTTCCCCGCAGAGCAGCTCCCTTCATTATTACAGCCATTAAGACCACTGTGTGTGTGTGTGTGTGTGTGTGTGTGTGTGTGGGGGGGTGCGTGCGCGCGTGCGTGCGTGTGCGTCACTGCTGAACAGAGGGAATGTCCTGCTGAGACACTCGTATAGATTTATAATTAACTGCACGCTTTTCTCTGCAACAGCTTCTTTTATCAAATCAATATAATCTCTTTTAATGAGATTATATTGTTAGAAAACTATCTCTCTTAATGAGATTATATTGTGAGAAAACTACCTCTCTTAATGAGATTATATTGTTAGAAAAATATCTCTTTTAATGAGATTATATTGTTAGAAAACTATCTCTCTTAATGAGATTATATTGTGAGAAAACTACCTCTCTTAATGAGATTATATTGTGAGAAAACTATCTCTTTTAATGAGATTATATTGTTAGAAAAATATCTCTTTTAATGAGATTATATTGTTAGAAAACTATCTCTTTAAGAGATTATATTGTTAGAAAACTATCTCTTTTAATGAGATTATATTATTAGAAAACTATCTTTTAATGAGATTATATTGTTAGAAAACTATCTTTTTAATGAGATTATATTGTTAGAAAACTATCTTTTAATGAGATTATATTGTTAGAAAACTATCTCTTTTAATAAGATTATATTGTTAGAAAACTATCTCTTTTAATGAGATTATTTCTTTAGAAAACTATATCTCTTAATAAGATTATATTGTTAGAAAACTATCACTCTTAATGAGATTATATTATTAGAAAACTATCTCTCTTAATGAGATTATATTGTTAGAAAACTATCTCTTTTAATGAGATTATATTATTAGAAAACTATCTCTCTTAATGGGATTATATTGTTAGAAAACTATCACTTTTAATGAGATTTTTGGTTAGGAAAAATCTCTTTAATGAGTTAATTATAAGAAAACAAGCCTGCAGTGATTACAACAACTCATCTCTAAAGTGGGCGGGTTAGGGAGAGATCTGCACTGAATGGAAAGGCGTCTGTGGAGACACCACTGCACTCATCTCTCTTACTCTTACAAGCTCAATTAAAACATCACATGCACGCAGCGAGCGCTCACAGCTGGACGCAGCAGCAGCGTCGCTGTTGCGTCACTAAAACACTTTGTTTTAATGAGATTATATCTTTAGAACAGTATCTCGTTTATAATAATGATATAATAATACTTTTTTTAACTTGTGTTAATGGTATTTTATCTTTAGGAAACTATCTAATTTTAAGGAGATAACATTTTTAGAAAACTATCTTGTTTTAGTGAAATTATGTCTTAAAGCGTTCTCTTTTATAATGAGATTATAGATTATATCTGTAGAAAACTCTTGTTTTTAATTAGATTATATCTTTAGAAAACTATCTTTTTTATAAGGAGATTATATATTATCTTATTTAAAATTAGACTATATATCTCTAAAGAAATGATCTTGTTTTTATGAGATTATATCTTTAGAAAATGATCTTGTGTATAATAAAAAACTAGATTGGTACAAATGTTCACTTGGATTAATTTAGGATAGCTGATAAAGTTTTGAAGGTCATAATCCCTGCGACGTCACAAAAATAGGTTCACCCGCTCACCCCTGTTGAAAAACGTCGATTTTTGCCGGTTCTTTTAATCTCAGATTACCTGCTGACGCTCTCTTGTTTCCTGATGATTGATGAACGAGCGTTAAAAGCCACAGTTGTGAGGCAGCGTCGCTGCGTCCAGCTGTGAGCGCTCGCTGCGTGCATGTGATGTTTTAATTGAGCTTGTAAGAGTAAGTAAGATGAGTGCAGTGGTGTCTCCACAGACGCCTTTCCATTCAGCGCAGATCTCTCCCTAACCCGCCCACTTTAGAGATGAGTTGTTGTAATCACTGCAGGCTTGTTTTGTTCTCTGTGCTGAGGAAGAACACAAAACCCACTTTGTCCTCCAAAAATCCCTTATCGTAAAACAAAAGAGAGAAAGAAAAGAGTCTGCAGAGACTTTTCACACAAGAAGAGCAGAAGACCGAGATCATATCTGAAAGAAATCAAGGTGTAGGAGGAAATCTGAGGTGAGAAACTTGAATAAAACCATGTAAATAAAGGGACAGTTCAGGTTCAGACGGAAAAACAGAACAATTTTAAGAACAATGTTCACTTTTCCAACAGGAAACTGTTTGTAAACCACTCGCTCTCCCACACCAAAGCCCATAGAGAAAATCAGTGATTTTCGCTCACATGGACACAGGAGCTGCTGGTCTACTGCTGCCTCGTGTGGTCACTTTGTGTCACTGTGGGAAACCTTAATTAAAACAAGCACACAGCAGGGTTGGTGGTGGTTCCTCTGCTCCACTGTGTTGATAAATGATGTATTTACTGTATGTTTCCTCACTGCTCCGTCTCATATGACCCAGGACGACCAGGTGATGTGGCGTCTCCTCCTCCTCCTCCTCCTCCTCCTCTCACATCTTCTTCTTCACGTTGTGTTTGGCTCAGTGCAGTGCATGATGGTCTCTCTCTGTCTCTCCTTCTCCTCTGGTGTGCTTTGGTGGGTTTCCCGCTCTTCCTCTGCTGCTGTGTAGAAACCGTAGAGCGTTTCTCATCTTGAACTTTTCTGTCACAGTGTGATGTGGGTGTGGCCACAGACCATCAGAGACAAAAAGTGTCATTAGAGTTTGTTTTTTATATTTTAGTATAGTGGGATAGTATAGTGTATTTTTTTAACCTCTGTTTTTAAGATGTCATAAACAGAGGTTTTATACACATGATTGTTCTGTTAGCAAAAGGCTAACAAAAAGCTTATAAAAATCCATGTCAGTTTAAGTCTACGACACATGTTCACGTCTTTATCTCACTGTCAGACAGACTTTTCCAACAGGAAACTGAGGTTTGTAAACCACTCACTCTCCCACACCAAAGCCCAGAGAGAAAATCAGTGATTTTAGCTCACAGGGACACAGGAGCTGCTGGTCCTCTGCTGCCTCGTGTGGTGACTTTGTGTCGTAAGACATGTGAACTCAGTGATGGAGGCAGCAGTGGATCAACATCTCCTGTGTGCTGTGATGTTAAAATCACTGATTTTCTCTGTGGGCTTTGGTGTGGGAGAGTGAGTGGTTTACAAACGTCTGTCTCACAGTGAGATAAAGACGGGAACGTGTTCTTAAAGTGTCGTAGCTTTAAACTGACGTAGTTATTGCAAGTAAAAAAAAATGAAAATGTAGATTTACATTTAAACATCATAGTGCTGCTCAAGTTAAAATATGTAAACACAGAAATAGAAAAATATAAATTGTCTAATGATAATAACAATAATAATAACAATAATAATACTAATAATAAAAACATAAGTGAAAGATGAGATTAACTGGGATTAAAAGCCACCACCAGGAGTCGAGAAGTAACGAAGAGTCAAATTACTGTTTCAATATTTTTTTTATTAGATTTAGAACTTTGACTTCAGGAGTAACAGAATCATAAAAGACGAATCACTAACACACGAGAGATGAAAGAAGGTGAAGAATCATCGTGTTTTTGTTTGTCCCCGTGTCCTCGTCCTTGTCCTCCAGCACCTGAAGTCCGGTCCTCTGAAGGACCCGCTGCTGGACGACCACGGAGACTTCAGCAGGATCTGCGGGGCCATGAAGAAGATCGGACTGGACGACACCGAGAAGCTGGACCTGTTCAGGGTGGTGGCTGGAGTCCTGCACCTGGGAAACATCAACTTTGAGGAGGCGGGGAGTACCTCAGGTGATTATACACACGCACACACACTCTTCCTCTCTCTGTTCCCCTCCTCCTCCTCTTCCACTTTTTTCTTGTGAAATAGAAAAACCACAGACTCTCGAGTCAAATCTTCTGAATTAGGACTTTTCTTCAAGTCAAATGTGTTAATTACAAAGTAGAAAGATAAAGAGGAGGAGGAGGAGGAGGAGGAGGCGCAGCAGGGAGCTTGTTAAGTGGACTGCTTCTCTCAGCAGGAGGTCGTCTTGCGGCGCGTGTTCAGTCAACAGCTCCACTCTCTCATCACTCTCTCTCCAGGGAGGAGTTTTTAGGATTGAATCCAGATTCTGAAAAAGATCCAAACACACGTGTGCAGGTCCAACCAAGTCCGCGACGACATCGGCGACAACACACGGCGACAGGCGACACTGGCAACTAAGTCACGGCGACAACAGCTTACAACTGACGACAACTGTGCTACCGAAAACCGATGACAATGGCGACAACGGCGACAACTGGCGACAAGTTTACCTTTAACCGACAACGGCGATAACCGACAATTGCCGCAACTACAAGCGGCGACAACGACGACAACGCGACAACTGACGACGGATCAATACTAACTGGCGACAACAACGATCGATAACTGTTGACACAACTTTATAACGGCGACAACTGACAGACATAACGATAAAGCGATAACCGTTGACCAACCGACAGCAAATGACGACATTAACAACCGACAACTGGCGATAGCGACAACAAACGATGACAACTGCGACAACTGACAGCGACAACTTCAAGCGGCGAACTGGCGACATTAACGACAACTGTACAAAGCCATTTTGATCGACAACTGTCAACGACAACACCGGCAACAACTCGACAACGTTGACCAATGTTGACAAGATCAACGTCACAACCTACGCAAGATGAACTTCAGCGAACAACAACAACGCACATCCAACCGACACACGACAACTGGCTACGGATAACCGACGACAACGATTTACGCCAAACGCGCCGGGAGATTCACAACATCTGACACTCTGAGATGCGTTTTACACGGCGACGAACGGGCGCACACGTGGCGGCGAATCAGACGCACACAGACGTACGAGATGGATGGAAGTGTCTGAACTCTGAGGAGAATGATCTGGACGAAGGAGAAGAAACTTCTCTCACAGATGTTGGAGAAGATTCCTCAAGTGTCGTCATTTTTCTCTCACACGTCAGGAGAAGCCTGACGTTCCTCTGACTGTTGTCAGATCACGTCCGTTCTGCTGAGTCATGAACGTCTGGTGACGTTCACCAATGAGACGGCGTCGGAAACGCAGAAGCGTGGCGGCGAATCAGACGCACAGAGACGTACGAGATGGATGGAAGTGTCTGGACTGAGGAATGATCTGGACTCTGAGGAATGATCTGGACAAAGGAGAAGAAACTTCTGTCACAGATGTTGGCGGAGATTCCTCCAGTGTTGTTGTTTTTCTGAGTCACCGTGGGAACTTTTACCGTACGCTGTTCGCCGCAGACGACCTTTTGTAAAAAAACATCAATAACAATCAGTCAAAAGCTTCTTTATACAACACTTTTCAAAGAAAACTAAGAGTGTTTCACACACACACACACACATAAAGTAAAAAGAGTGTGACATTTAGATTTGATATGGATCAATAACACAACAACAAAGAAAGGTTGAGAGAATAAAAGATGTATAGCAGGGAAATTGTGCTAGTATCTCTTAATAAAATCAATAAATAAAAAAGATCAAAGGGAACCGGTAAGAAAATACAAATTATAAAACCATACAATTTTAAAACATCGTATGTAATAATCAAACTGTTCCAGTGACACTTTTCCAACCGCTCACTCTCCCACACCAAAGCCCAGAGAGAAAATCAGTGATTTTAACATCACACACACACACACAGGAGTTGTTGATCCACTGCTGCCTCCATCACTATGTTCAAATGTCTGATTTTGTCAATTCGGCTTTGAAAATCCTGAATTTGGATTTACTTTACAGTGACACAAACGCAGCAGTAGACCAGCAGCTCTGTTTCCCCGCGAGCTAAAATCACTGATTTTCTCTCTGGTGTGGGAGAGTGAGTGGGTGTGACGGCAGTCGTGTTGACCTTTGCCCCCTTGTGCTGCTCTCACAGGTGGCTGTGCCATCAAGAACCAGTCGAGTAAAACCCTGGAGCACTGTGCCGAGCTGCTGGGCCTGGAGGAGGACGACCTGAGGGTTAGCCTCACCTCCAGGGTCATGCTCACGACAGCAGGAGGCGCCAAAGGAACAGTCATCAAGTAAGACACACACACACACACACACACACTTAAATAGGTGCACAAACATCCGCTGTGTCTTTGCTTTAGCTTCTGTGGTCTAAAGCCATTTAAAGACAAACTGAATAAAATGATCCACAGGTCAGTTTGTAAAGCACTCACTCTCCCACACCAAAGCCCAGAGAGAAAACCAGTGATCTTACACAGCAGAGACACAGGAGCTGTTGATCCTCTGCTGCCTCCATCACTGACTTCAACGATTTTACTTTGTCATTATGTCATTTAAAATCCTTCATTAGATTGACCTCAGTGACACAAAGTGACCACACGAGGCAGCAGAGGACCAGCAGCTCCTGTGACCCTGTGAGCTAAAATCACTGGTTTTCTCTATGGGGTTTGGTATTGGATCCATCAGTCGTTTGGTTCATAAAACATTAAAATGTCGACCGGAGTTTGGTGTAAACTTGGTCTGTGGACAGTTTTTCCTCCAGAGGAGATAAGTATCATGGACGTGACGCCTCATTTCCATCGTCTGCTGGTCTGTATGTAAATGTGTGCTCACGTCCTCGGTCTGTGGGAGACATATGCATTTAGCAGCTGTTTGTCTGAGAACAGCTGCCCGCCGCGGCTGCACACGGCGAGCGTGACCGGTAAATGTGTGGCTCTGACAGAAAATGAGGCGAGAAGATTCACAGAGAGGACGCGTCTCGTCCTCGCCAGCCAGAGACTCTGTTTACATTCCCACGTCGTCTCCATGTCCCCATTTCACACTGCGTTGTTATTTAAATATAGATTTTAGAGCAAAATAGGAGCCCCAAGAGCCGGGGGGAAGATGTGGTAGAAAGCTCCAGAACTGCATAGATTAAAGGGATAGTTCATGATATTTGAAGAAAAAGCTGATTTGATTCACTCGACAGTAGTCACCTCAAAAAATCTACGTCAGGTTAAGTCCACGATGTCTTAAGAACATGTTTCACGTCTTTATCTCACTGTGAGACAGACTTTTGTCTGAAGTTTGTCAACCACTCACTCTCCCACACCAAACCTCATAGAGAAAACCAGTGATTTTAGCTCACAGGACACAGGAGCTGCTGGTCTTCTGCTGCCTCGTGTGGTCACTTTGTGTCACTGAGGGAAGTCTGAGTGACAGATTTCAGATTGACAAAATAAGACATTTGAACTTGGAAAAGTCTGTCTCACATCGAGATAAAGACGTGACCATGTTCTGAAGACACTGTAGACGTCGGCTCATAGTGTCAAATCTTTTTTTAAAATCACGTTTGACTCGTATAATAAAAAGTTTGGATTCAGAAAAACTGTCGTCTTCACTCGTCCAGATAAATAAAACAAATCCATAACTCAGACTTCACTTACATCCACTCTCCTCCACGTTCCCTCGTGATTTTGGGAGAATTGTCATCAATTTTATTTTCCTCTCTGCCTCTAAAATCCTCTTGTTTACAGCCACTTTCAGCCAAAGTGACCTCGCTGCAACTTTTCCCTGTTAGCTTGGCGATGGATCACAGATTATGCTGGAACGCGTCCTCCTCTAATATTAAAGCTTCCTATTTAGAGAGGAAATGCAAATTAACGCTCAAATTTATTAAAGCGGCACAAGGAGCTCGCATTGTTTTCACTGTTTATTTTTTGATTCGGACATTTATCTCCAGTGCTTAGACGTTGGGCGGGGGGGATTTGGACACGCTCGTCTTTTCAAACCAAGGACAAAAACCTTGTGTTATCACAATCTCGTGTTCATACATCAACGTCACTGATGAACGGACTCCGTGCACCTGCTTCAAAGAGTGACTGCGACTGTTTTACAGCACAATACGATCTCTCTTAATGCGACAAAATTCTAAAATGATCATTTTAAATTTGTACAAATCTGTAGGAATCGCCAGAGAGACCACAATACGATATTCTAATGATATAGAAGTCGCAATACGATATCGCGATATTTAAGTCACGATATTATCACAATGTTGAAGTCACGATGTTGAAGTCACGATATTTGAGTCACAATATTATCACGATATTTAAGTCACGATATCATCACAATGTTTAAGCCGCGATGTTAAAGTCACAATATTTAAGTCACAATATTTAAGTTGCACTACGTCTATCAGATATTTAAGTCACGATATTATCACAATGTTTAAGTCACGATGTTTAAGTCACGATGTTGAAGTCGCAATATTATCACGATATTTAAGTCACGATATTTCACAATCCACGATGTTGATCCGCGATGTTGAAGTCCGCGATGTTGAAGTCCGCGATGTTTGAGTCACAATATTATCCGCGATATTTAAGTCACGATATTATCACAATGTTGAAATCCCGATGTTGAAGTCACGATGTTGAAATGTTGAGAAGTCACGATGTTGAAGTCCGCGATGTTGAGAATGCGATATTTGAGTCACAATATTATCGATATTTAAGTCACGATATTATCACAATGTTTGATGTTTAAGTCACGATGTTTAAGTCACAATGTTAAAGTCACGATGTTTAAGTCACGATGTTTAAGTCACGATGTTAAAGTCACGATGTTTAAGTCACGATATTGAAGTCGCACTACGACTATCAGATATATAAGTCACGATATGATATTATGACGGTGATAAACTCTCGTACAGAGAAATCATATTCACCAGCTGCAGTGAGTTAGCACTTGGCTCCATCTAGTGACTGAAACGTCAATGTTTTTTTTTTATGATAATCCACAAAAGAAAAGAAAAAGTAAAAAAACATTCTATGCTAAAAAATGTTAAAAATGTCGGATGGACGTGTCGACGCAGACGGGGACACAAAGACCCGTGTGTTTGCTAAATGAACCTTGAATGTTACAAACATTGATTTACTTCACCGCAGCAGAGCAGGAACGCGAGGTCACCTGCTGCCAAACGTCTCCGGTCACTGTCGCTGTCCCCGAAAACCCGCGAGAGCGTCGTGTTCCTCTTTTTAAAACGCCTCGCCTCAGACACGGAAGAATAATTGCGGGCTTGAAAAAAAACAACAAACTTGAGACTAAATCAGACCAGCGGTGCACAGTCGATGTTCTAACGCTGCTGTGGATGCTCTCAGAGCTGAAGGTCCTAATTACGAGTCAGCACGCTGCGGCGCTGCTGCTGCTGCTGCTGCTGCTGTCAGGAAACTGTGACGCTTTTCAGGCCGTTTTCTGCTGCAAACAAGTCAAAAGACACTTTACTCTTGTTAACAAGGCAGTTTATTCTGCTCTGTGGGCACACACACACACACACACACACACACACACACACACACTCAAGGCTGCATCATTGTTATTCAGGCTCTCATTAAAACTTTAATTGTGACAAACTGTGAGTGCATGTTACACTCGTCCTCGTGTCAATTAGAAACATGAGGTCTAAAAAAACGCTGTTGTGATGCAAAAATGGCGGAATATGACAGCCCCTAAAAGGCCGAGTCATTGTTCCACTCCCTCAAAGTGGGAGTTGGTGACCTTTGACGTGTGTTACGACACACTCACAGATTTTAAACACTTTACAAAAAGACTCAACTTGTAAAGTCTACGTTAGTTTAAGTCTATGATATCTTTAACAACGTGTTTCACTGTGGGACAGACTTTTCCAACAGGAAACTGAAGTCTGTAAACCACTCACTCTCCCACACCAAAGCCCATAGAGAAAATCAGTGATTTTAACATCACAGCACACAGGAGTTGATCCACTGCTGCCTCCATCACTAAGTTCAAATGTCTTATTTTGTCAATTCGGCTTTTGAAAACCATCACTCAGATCAACCTCAGGGACACAAAGTGACCACACGAGGCAGCAGTAGACCAGCAGCTCCTGTGTCCCTGTGAGCTAAAATCTGATCTAAAACAGGGAGATCAAGTGTTCTGTATGAAACACACTCTGTTTGAGTCCATCATGCACTTCATAAATGCACAGCTGTGACTTTAAAGCGCGGTGCTCACACAACTACGTGACCATTTAGAGAGTTTGACTGCAGTAACTCGGGTTTTATGTTCAACTAGAATTTCCTCAGATGTGAAATAATTTCAACATAAAAATGCAAGGAAATAAAAAAATGGTGTCTGATGGTAAGAGTTTTTTTTATTACTCTCTGATTCCCTGCTACTTATTACACCTCTGATAATGTAATGTGCTCCACAGACCATAAAGTGACAGAACCTAAAATATGTCCAACACCAGCAGACTCTGCAACTTGGCGGCGTCGTTTGGAGACGGAGGAAAAATTTAGATTTTATTGGAGTTTTTGAAGAGTTTTTTACTGTGTGAAAACTCTGCTTGTGACCGACGACGACGACCGTGGACGAGCTGTAAATTAAGACGAGTCCTGTGAGTCACAATCAAGTCACACGTCGGGTCTTTGCTTTTTGTTACGGCAGAAAAATCCAATTTAAGACCTGACTGAGACACACACACACACAGAGAAGCACTCATGGGGAATACATATGAGGCTGTGTTTGTGTGCGATTAGTGTTGTGACATTTCGCTGCCCTGGCTTTTCGACCTGTGGGTTTTTAAACGAGAGGGCCCTCTCGCCGTGTTAAAGAGTCCCCGGCTCGTCATGAATTAATCATGGCAGGTGAGAGGAGCGAGGACAGAGGTGAAGGTGACGAGCTGTGGGGCCGACGACGGCCGATGAGTCCTGTTATATTTTCTGTTCCGCTGCTGCGTCGAGTCTCTTTCATTTCTGTTCTGTGTGTTTGTTTTTGGACCTGGAGGAAACGTCGCCGCTCAGTCCGACAAATGATGAGGTTCCATCAGGCTCGCTTTTCGGCTGAGAGCAGAACCTTTACTTGGTTCATGTCTTTATCTCACTGTGAGGCAGACTTTACCAACAGGAAACTGAAGTCGTAAAAACATCGAAATAATGTGTCAAAAATGTCGTAAAAACATGGTAGTAATGTGTCAAAAATGACGTAAAAACATCACAGTAATGTGTCAAATATGACGGAAAAACATCGCATTAATGTGTCAAAAATGTCATAAAAACACTGTAGTAATGTGTCAAAAATGTCGTAAAAACATGGTAGTAATGTGTCAAAAATGACTTAAAACATCAGTAAAAAAAAAAAGCAGTAATGTGTCAAAATGCGTAAAAACATGTAATGTGTCAAAAATGTCATAAAACACTGTAGTAATGTCAAAATAAACACATCTCAGTAATGTGTCAAAAATGTCGTAACAACATGGTAGTAATGTGTCAAAATGACTTAAAACAAAAAAAACATTGTAGTAATGTGTCAAAAATGAAAAACATTGTAGTAATGTGTCAAAAATGTCAAAAACATTGTAATAAATAAAACATGTAAAAAATGAGTAATGTGTCAAAAATGGAAAACATGCAGTTATGTCAAAAATGCGAAAACATTGAGTAATGTGTCAAAAATGTAAAAACATTGTAGTAATGTGTCAAAAATCACGTAAAAACATCGCAGTAATGTCAAAATGTCGTAAAAACATTGTAGTAATGTGTCAAAAATCGAAAACATTAGTAATGTCAAATGTAATGTGTGTCAAAAATAAAACAGTAAAACATTGTAATGTGTCAAAAATCAAAACATCGCAGTAATGTGTCAAAATAAAAAGTAATGTCAAAACATTGTAGTGTCAAAAAAACATTGTAATGTCAAAATAACATGCAGTAATGTGTCAAAAAAACATTGTAGTAATGTGTCAGTAAAACAAGTAAAAAATGTAAAACATTGTAGTAAAAAACAAAAATAAAACACAGTAATGTGTCAAAAATTGTAATGTAAAAATAAAAAAAAACATTGTAGTAATGTGTCAAAAATCCAAAACAAGTAATGTGTCAAAAGTAAAACATTGTAGTAATGTGTCAGAAATCACATAAAAACATCGCAGTAATGTGTCAAATGTCGTAAAAACATTGTAGTAATGTGTCAAAAATCACGTAAAACCATCGCAGTAATGTGTCAAAAATGTCGTAAAAACATTGTAGTAATGGGGTTTGGTGTGGACTTGACCTTGAGAGTAACGTTAAGCAAAGAGAGAGTTCCCAAGATCCCAAGGACAATCACATGCACAATGTGGACAATAAAAATGGACGCCAAGTTGCCCTCTCGTCTTCAGCTGTGTCAGCACATTAGGGCCTTGAATTTGAGGGAACTGGTTCTGGAAAGTCCTAGCTTTCACTCCCTGACTCCGCCCTCCGGGCTGCTGTAGTTAAGAGAGGATAAAGGAATAATGAAAGCTGAGTGAGTCTTCTCTGTGGCGAGTTAAACGTGTTTGTTTGGGGACCTTGAGTCTTCCACAAGGTTGTTGTTGTCATTGTTGCTTCATCGACGCCTGAATAAAAATGTAAATCACGTGTAAATAAATGTGTTTATAAACATGGAAGACACACTGAGCTGTGATGGAAGCGCACACAAACTGCAGAGTGAACAGGAAATTACAGACATACCTGCAGGGATCAGGCGTCGCTCTTACCCATGATGCCGAGTGTGTGCCTGTGTGTGTGCGTGTGTGTGCTGTGGAGATAATTTGTCGGTGGGGTGAGGGAGGGGTGAGGAGAACGTGGGAGTTGTTGTTGAGAGCGTGGCTCATCATACTCACTTATTGTCCTGCGTGTCCTTCACTCTGCTGCTGCTGCTTCTGTCTCACAGGAGTCAAATCCTCGTGTGACGTCTGAGCACAAACTCACTTATTAATGCGGCGCGCGCGCACACACACACGTTCTTGTACAGCGTCCTTAGTGAGGACACAGGTCACAGATATGATGCATTTCCTGTCCCCGACCTCTCACACTGACCTTAACCACGAACGACTGACCTTCATCTTTAACCTAAACCTCATTCTAAGACCTTAACATTGATATTAATCTTAACTTAAACTGAGTTTTGACACTACAACTGAAGTCTTAACCCTGCGAAAGCCTTTAAAAGCTACAAGAACCAGACAAAATGTATTCACTTCCTGTGGTTTAACCTTAAACATGATAACTAAAGGCCTAATCCTTAAACTTAAACCCACTTCTTACCTTTACTTGACCTTGACCTTCACTTAAACTCAGATCAAACACTTAAACCATGTCTTAATGTCCAGCAGTGGCGATTTTGGTCTGGAAATTCTGGTGGGGCCATGCAGGAAAATCTTATAATGCAATCCAGAAATAGCACATATTACTCTCATACCCTCACAACAAAAACACAGTAGCAAGTGAGAGAGGGGACCATTGCACATTTGACACAAAATTGCAGCTGAATAATGACATCACACAAAAAATGCCAATCTGATGACATAGATTATCATATCAATAACGGCAAACACCCCATACACAAA
Organism: Solea senegalensis; assembly: GCF_019176455.1. Lineage (NCBI taxonomy): Eukaryota > Metazoa > Chordata > Actinopteri > Pleuronectiformes > Soleidae > Solea > Solea senegalensis. Next base: position 20,326,427 of record NC_058037.1, read on the forward strand.
CAAACAAACTACACCATGTGTCTACAGAGGAAATTGAGTTCATCAAATGAAAGCTACAGACATTTCATTGGGGACAACGTTGAATTAATTATTAACTTGTGCTCCACGATATTTTTGACACAGGAAAACATAAAAGGTTAAAATCCTCCCCTGCACAGCAGCGCCCTCTGGTGGGGCCGGTGCGGCCCTTAATGCAAAGACGCCACTGACGTCCAGAAAGCCCCTTAAAGTTGTGAGGACCAGACAGAATGTCTCAGTACATGGGGTTATTTTGGTCCCCATGAGGGGGACACTAAGTGGTTGTTGGTGTTATAATAAGTATAATTGTTTGTATGTTTGTTTGTTTTCAGAGTGCCGCTCAAAGTGGAGCAGGCTAACAACGCTCGTGATGCTCTGGCCAAGGCCGTCTACAGTCGACTTTTTGACCACGTGGTGACCAGAGTTAACCAGTGTTTCCCCTTTGACTCGTCATCCAACTTCATCGGAGTCCTGGACATCGCGGGGTTTGGTCAGTGTCAAAAAAACAAAACTTTATTTAGTGTCAGCAATCGACAGATGAATCGATTACAAAATGAATCGTTAGCTGCAGCTCTACATCAGTATCACACAAAATCAGAGCATGTTATTGCTGTCTTATTTATTGTTTATTTAAAAACATTGTAGTAATGTGTGAAAACATCGTAATAATGCGTCAAAAATTATGTAAAAACATTGTAATAATGTGTAAAAAAAGTGGTAAAAACATAGTAGTAATGTGGTAAAAACATCGTAATAATGTGTCAAAAATGTCGTAAAGAATTTGCAGTAATGTGTCAAAAATGTGGTTGAAAACATTGCAGTAATGTGTCAAAAGTCATAAAAACATCACAATAATATGTTAAAAATGTGGTAAAACCATTGTAGTAATGTGTCAAAATGTCATAAAAACATTGCAGTAATATGTCGTAAATGTGGTAAAAACATTGTAGTAATGTGTCAAAAATGTCGTAAAAACACCGTAGTACTGTGTCAAAAATGTCGTTAAAATATCGTAGGTGTGTCAAAAATAACATAAAACATAGTAGTAATGTGTCAAAAATGTCGTAAAGAATTTGCAGTAATGCCTCAAAAATGACATAAAACATCGTAGTAATGTCAAAAATGTATAAACGCAAGCAATGTGTCAAATATGTCGTAAAAACATCGCAGTAATGTGTCAAAAAAAAACATCGTAGTAATATGTCATAAAAATATCATAGTAATATGTAAAAAAAATTGTAAAAACATGGTAGTAATGTGTCAAAAATGTGTTAAAAACATCATAGTAATGTGTCAAAAATGTCGTAAAAAGATTGCAGTAATGTGTCAAAAATGACGCAAAAACATCGTAGTAATATGTCAAAAATGTGGTAAAAACATTGTAGTAATGTGTCAAAAATGTGGTAAAAACATCGTAGTAATATGTCAAAAATGACGTAAAAACATCGTAGTAATATGTCAAAAATTACGTAAAAACATCGTAGTAATGTGTCAAAAATGTCAAACATCGCAGTAATGTGTCAAAAATGACGTAAAACATTGTAGTAATGTGTCAAAAACGTCCTAAAAATATTGTAGTATAATAAGAATTATAGTTTTCAGGATGATTTGTACGGAAGCACAGAGAGGACACTCTATCTCTTTTATCCCCAATTTCTTGTAATTGTTAAAAAATCAATTATTATTAAATTATAATATGAAAGACAATAAATGTATAAAAGACAAATTATGTCTAAAAACAACAGGTTTTAAAAATCATTTTTATCCTAAAAAAAAGACTTTTCTCTCCATGTTTACTGATTTTTTTTCTTTTCTTTTATAAAGAAAGAAAGAAACAGACAGTGTTTCCAGATGTTTTGATGTTTCTGACGTCTGTGGAGAAGAAAGGCAGCAGAGGAAGTTTGTGTGGATGATGATGATGATGATGATGATGAGGATGATGATGACAGCTGTTAGATCTTCACACAAACAAACAAACCACGTCTGACAAGTGTTGCCTCTGCGTGTGTGTGTGTGTGTGTGTGTGTGTGTGTGTGCTGCAGCGCTGCGTGACTTTCACCCTGAAACACTGTGACGCTGCTGCTGCTTCTCCTTCACCCACTGCTGCTCAGCCTCCTCTCTTCTCTTTCTCTTTTTTTATCGCAGAGTACTTTGAACACAACAGCTTCGAGCAGTTCTGCATCAACTACTGTAACGAGAAACTGCAGCAGTTCTTCAACGAGAGGATCCTGAAAGAGGTGAGGGAGGGAGGGAGGGAGGGAGAGATTCAGTGCATACACAAACAGCAGGAAATGGAAGTAAACATCTTGAGGCCTCTCACAACTTTGATTTCTTCTTTGATAAAAGGTTGTGTTTTAGTTCATTTATTTGTTTTTATCTGACAGTTTAAGTCTATGATCACGTCTTTATTTCAGACTAAACCACTCACTCTCCCACACCAAAGCCCATAGAGAAAATCAGTGATTTTAGCTTGCGGGGAAACAGGAGCTGCTGGTCTACTGCTGCCTCGTGTGGTCACTTTGTGTCACTGAAGTAAATCCAAATGCAGGATTTAGAATGCTGAATTGACAAAATAAGACATTTGAACTCAGTGATGGAGGCAGCAGTGGATCAACAACTCCTGTGTGCTGTGATGTTAAAATCACTGGTTTTCTCTATGGGCTTTGGTGTGGGAGAGTGAGTGGTTTACAAACTTCAGTTTCCTGTTGGAAAAGTCTGTCTAACTGTGAGATAAAGACGTGAACATGTTCTTGTGTGTGTGTGTGTTTCTATAAATCGGCGTCATCTTGTTTTTTTTTGGATTCAATTCTCAATTTTCAGGCGTCTTGAAAACCCAAACAATCATTAGCAGCAGCATGAAAACAAACGCTGCTGCTGCTGCTGCTGCTGCTGCTGCTGCTGCTGTTGTTGTGTTAGTGTGTGTGTGTGTGTGTGTGTGTGTCCAGACGACATTTCTATTTTGGAAATAAAAGTGTGTCTCATGATAAACGACACCTCAGAAAACACTGGCCTCCATTAGTGTGTGTTTGTTTAATTATCAGAAACCATATGACGATCATCAAAGTCCTGGATCAATAACATCAGTCACAAAGTTCAGTCACTGACTGTGACCTTTAACCTCCTCACCCTCACACTGCAAATGTGTTAGAAACACTGAGGTTGTCTGCTCATTCTGTGTGTGTTTGTTAGTGTGTGTTCGTTAGCGTGTGTGTGTGCGTTAGCGCGTGTGTGTGTATTTTGTAGCAGCGTGTGTGTGTGTTAGTTTATTATTGTGTGTTTAGCGTGTGTGTTGTTGTGTATTATTAGCGTGTGTGTGTTGCGTGTGTGTGTATTTAGCGTGTGTGTGTGTGTTTGTTAGAGTGTGTGTTTGTTTGTGTGTGTGTGTGTGTGTGTGTGTTTGTTAGTGTGTGTGTGTGTGTGTGTTTGTATGTGTGTGTGTTTGTTAGTGTGTGTTGTTAGCGTGTGTGTGTTAGTGTGTGTGTGTTTGTTAGTCTGTGTTAGTGTGTGTGTGTGTTTGTTAGCGTGTGTGTGTGTTTGTTAGCATGGTGTAAGCGGCTTCCCACAGCGGCCTCATTATCCGGTTCCCGCGCTCGCCGACATCAACGTGACGGATCGTCATGATCAATGTCTTGTTTGCGTTCCAGGAACAAGAGCTGTACCAGAGGGAGGGGCTCGGAGTCAACGAGGTTCACTACGTGGATAATCAGGACTGCATAGGTACGCACACACACACTCACAGTGGGTTCTCATGCTGCGGCTCCTTCACGCTGTGACGTGATTGTTCATTCACAGACACAGCTGCTCGTCCTCAGGTCTCATGAATATTTATCTTGGTAGACTCGCTAAGACTCAGACCTGGGACTTATTAGCTTTGAGAACATTTAGGTCTCGATTGTGGACTTGTGGATCTTCACCTGGGACTTTTGGATGTAGTCTTTGTATGTGTAGGTCTGAGGAGGTCTTGACCTGAGACTTAAAGACCTTGGACTTTTGGGTCTTGAACTTGAAACATTTGGACTTAGACCTTGGATAGTTATAGATCTTTGATGTGGACTTGTTGGTCTTGACCTCAGACTTGTAGGTCTTGACCTGAGACTTGTAGGTCTCGGTCTTGACCTGAGACTTGTAGTTCTTGGTCTTGACCTGAGACTTGTAGTTCTTGGTCTTGACCTGAGACTTGTAGGTCTTGACCTGAGACTTGTAGGTTTTGGTCTTGACCTGAGACTTGTTGGTCTTGGTCTTGACCTGAGACTTGTAGGTCTTGGTCTTGACCTGACACTTGTAGGTCTTGGTCTTGACCTGACACTTGTAGGTCTTGGTCTTGACCTCAGACTTGTAGGTCTTGGTCTTTACCTCAGACTTGTAGGTCTTCACTGAGGAGTTTGGACTTTTAAGTCTTGACTTGAGACATTTGGACTTTTTAACTTCTCTGTTTCCATTAAACTTTCATTTAGACTTTAATGGTCCACGTCACCTCTGCTGGAACTTCAGGCAAACTTCAGCGGCTTCATTACTGGCAACACTGATGAGGCGTTCGCACGTCTTCTTCTCACCTTCTGTCTCTCTCTCTCCCTCCTTCACGCAGACCTGGTGGAGGCCAAGCTGGTCGGCATCCTGGACATCCTGGACGAAGAGAACCGACTCCCTCAGCCCAGCGACCAGCACTTCACCGACACCGTTCACAACAAACACAAGAACCACTTCAGACTGACGGTAAATCCACCACTCGCGTAGCGTTCTTTAAGCGACACAGCGTGACGGGAGAGACACAGCGTAACGGGAGAGACACGCGGTGACGTCTTCAGGCGACAGCTGAGGCTGACGGACGTGTCACTGTAAATGTTTCCTCAGGTTCCCAGGAAGTCAAAGCTGGCCGTCCACAGGAACGTGAGGGACGACGAAGGTTTCATCGTCAGACACTTTGCAGGAGCGGTGTGCTACGAGACGGTGCGTTCACTGACCGCTTTAACCCTTAACACCTGAGAAAATGACTCAGTTCAGTGCTTTTAGAATAACAGTCAGTATCTGGCACTTACAACTTACTGCATGTTAAAATATTACAGCAGATTTTTTGTGTTAAATTTGACATTTGAACAATATGTCAAAATGTACACATTTCAAAACATATACATTAAAGGAAAAACATGGGCATTAAGGAAAAACCTTGATGTTAAGGAAGAAACATGGACATTAAGGAAAAACATTGATGTTAAGGAAGAAACATTGACGTTAAGGGAAAAAACATGGACATTAAGGAAAAACATTGATGTTAAGGGAAAAACATTGACGTTAAGGAAGAAACATGGACATTAAGGAAGAAACATTGACATTAAGGAAAAACTTTGACGTTAAGGAAGAAACATTGATGTTAAGGGAAAACATGGACATTCAGGAAAAACATTGACGTTAAGAAATAAACATATACGTTAAGGGAAAGTGTGGACATTAAGGGAAAAACATTGATGTTGAGGAAGAAACATTGACGTTAAGGGAAAAAACATTGATGTTAAGGGAAAAACATTGAGGTTAACGAAGAAACATGGACATTAAGGAAAAACATTGACGTTAAGAAAAAAACATATACGTTAAGGGAAAAACATTGACGTTAAGGAAGAAACATTGACATTAAGGAAAAACTTTGACATTAAGGAAGAAACATTGACATTAAGGAAAAACTTTGATATTAAGGAAAAACATTGATGTTAAGGAAGAAACATTGACGTTAAGGGAAAAAACATGGACATTAAGGAAAAACATTGATGTTAAGGGAAAAACATTGACGTTAAGGAGAAACGTGGACATTAAGGAAGAAACATTGACATTAAGGAAAAACTTTGACGTTAAGGAAGAAACATTGATGTTAAGAAAAAAACATACGTTAAGGGAAAAACATTGATTTTGAGGAAAAAACATGTACGTTAAGGGAAAAGCATGGACGTTAAGGTAGTTATTTATAATATACTGCATGTTGTTAAAATAGTGAAAAACAAGTTAATTAATTTCTGTGTTAAATTAGAAATATGAGTGACTGAGTCTTTGTCTCAAGAACAGAACAAATGAATAGAAACTAAGACGCTGATTCTCCGGCTTCCTGCGACAGCGCTAGTGAAATTACCGTACTGACTGTGCGCTTTCACAAACCAAGAAAACCTTTCCTTTCTGTCCTCTGCTTTTAGATGAAACTGTGTTTGTTTTTGCAGACGAAGTTCGTGGAGAAGAACAACGACGCGCTGCACCTGTCCCTGCAGACGCTGGTCAGCGAGTCCAAAGACCGCTTCGTACGCGAACTCTTTGAGAACTCCAACAACAGCAAAGACGTCAAACAGAAGGCGGGAAAACTCAGCTTCATCAGTGTCGGCAACAAGTTCAAGGTAAAACCAAAGAATGACCTTAACTATAAGGGTCTTTGACTAAGTCACTTTCAGACCATTTTTCCTCACAAGTATATGTGTAAGTATGTATATATACATATATATAGATATACATAGAGGCAAATGAAAGTGCAGAGGTCAGCACTGATTAGATCACAGCTGTAAAACAAAGACAACACTCAGCAGCAGCTCAGTGATATTGATGATATTGATGGTTGTGTTTTTGTGTTCCTGTGTTTCTCTGAGTTGTTTGACTTGTGCTGAGTCACAGTCGCATTTGTTGAAAACAACAACTGCAGAAAAGAAACGCGGCTTATAAAGGAAACACAGAGAAATGTTGTTTTGTCTCCGTCCTCTCGTGTCTGATGTCACAGAGACGTTTCTCGTCTTTATCTCCTGCAGACTCAGCTGAATATTCTCCTGGAGAAGCTGCGCAGCACGGTGAGTGTCCGTCTGTCTGCCTGTCTGCCTGTCTGCCTGTCTGCCTGTCTGTCTGTGCTGGAGGCGTCACAGCTGCAGCGGAGCTCCTGTGATTGAGCTCTTTATTTGTCACCAGAGACAAACGCCCACCACAGGCTGGAGATCATCATCACGTCCTGTTCACAAAGTGCTGCATGTCATGAATTTCAATCTCCAGCTCATTTCTGTCTCTGTGGACGTGTTCAGACCCACAACTGTTAAAGGGATAGTTTAAGGGGTTTTGGAAGCGTGGTTGTGTGAGGTTACTGACGTGAGCTGAGCTGTGAGAGAACCCTGCTCTGCACGAACCTCTTTGTCTCACTGTGAGACAGACTTTTGTAAACCACTCACTCTCCCACACCAAAGTCCACAGAGGAAATCAGTGATTTTAGCTCGCGGGCACACAGGAGCTGCTGGTCCTCTGCTGCCTCGTGTGGTCACTTTTGGCGTATTTCAACCGGCTCTACTTGCCTCGCCTCGGCACGACGTGATTAGGTTGCATCTCCACTACAAAAAAGTACCTACTTAACGTGGGCGGAGTCATGAAACTGCGGTGACTTTGTTTTATACGCGACACACACACACACACACACACGAGTGACTAGTGACTTTACACCAGACTTCTATAGTTGTTGGAGATTAACCCACGTTTTTACGATTATTAAGTAGTTTTAACTTATCTACAATTCGGCGCTGTTCAGCTTGATTTCTGTCCACACGCCTCCGGAGCGCAGCCTCCTACTCCACAGACGACAGCGGCAGCGGTCTGTGATGCCGCTCACGATCGCCGGCGCTGTCCCTAAATACACCACTCCACTTTAAAAGACTCCTGTTAAATATAGAGGTTTCCCTGGTAGTTGTTGGAGATTAACACACATTTTTAGGATTGTTAAGTTGTACTTAGCACGCTTGGAACCTAAAAATAGTACCTGGTACCAGGTACTTTGCTAGTGGAAACGCTAATTAAACCATGGCGTGGCGAGACGAGCCATTTATGTCACTGCGGTCAATCTGAACACAGGATTTCAAACACAGAACACATTTGAACTGAGTGATGGAGGCAGCAGTGGATCAAGACCTCCTGCACTAAGTGTAAAACATGTTAGATAAGGGAAAAACATGGGCGTTAAGCGAAAAGTGTGGACGTTGATGTTGGGGGGAGGGCACTAAAGATAAAACACATTAGTTAAGGGAAAAACATGGATGTTGAGGGAAAAGCATGATGTTAAGAAAAAAAAAAAGCCAGACAAACAAAGTGTGAGCAGCTTTATATTCACATATATCTGCTTTATCTAAATCTACATGTTTTATATAAAAGTTATGTTATGTCATGTGTCTCCGTGTCTTCATGTCTCTGCTACTTGTGTCCTCCAGGGCTCCAGTTTCATCCGCTGCATTAAACCAAACCTGAAGATGGTGAGCCACCAGTTTGAAGGAGCTCAGATTCTGTCTCAACTGCAGTGCTCGGGTCAGTACCTTGAGTAACTTCAGTAACTTCGGTACCTTCAGTAACTTCACTGACTTCGGTAACTTCAGTACCTTCAGTAACTTTGGTACCTTCAGTACCTTCAGTACCTTCCTTAACTTCAGTACCTTCAGTAACTTCGGTACCTTCAGTAACTTTGGTAACTTCAGTACCTACGGTACCTTGAGTAACTTCGATAACTTCGATACCTTCAGTAACTTCACTAACTTCGGTAACTTCAGTACCTTCGGTATCTTCATTACCTTCAGTAACTTCAGTACCTTCAGTACCTTCAGTAACTTTGGTACCTTCAGTACCTTCCTTAACTTCAGTACCTTCAGTAACTTCGGTACCTTCAGTAACTTCGGTACCTTCAGTAACTGTGGTACCTTCAGTAACTTTGGTAACTTCAGTACCTTCGGTATCTTCAGTAACTTCCTTAACTTCAGTACCTTCAGTACCTTCGGTACCTTCCTTAACTTCAGTACCTTCCTTAACTTCAGTACCGTCCTTAACTTCAGTACCTAAGGTATCTTCGATATCTTTAGTATCTTCAGTAACTTCGGTACCTTCCTTAACTTCAGTATCTCAGTAACTTCAGTACCTTCCTTTACTTCAGTGCATTCAGTACCTTCAGTATCTTTAGTAACTTCAGTACCTTCAGTAACTTGAGTATCTTTAGTAACTTCAGTACCTTCAGTATCTTTAGTAACTTCAGTAACTTTAGTATCTTTAGTAACTTCAGTAACTTCAGTACCTTTAGTAGCTTCAGTAACTTCAGTACCTTTAGTATCTTTAGTAACTTCAGTACCTTCCTTAACTTCAGTACCTTCAGTAATTTCAGGACATTCAGTATCTTTAGTACCTTCAGTATCTTCAGTACCTTCAGTATCTTCAGTACCTTCAGTATCTTCAGTAACTTCAGTACCTTCCTTAACGTCAGTACCTTCAGTAACTTCAGTATCTTCAGTACCTTCAGTAACTTCAGTATCTTCAGTAACTTCAGTACCTTCAGCAGTATCTTCAGTACCTTCAGTATCTTCAGTAACTTCAGTACCTTCAGTACCTTCAGTATCTTCAGTACCTTCAGTACCTTCAGTAACTTCAGTACCTTCAGTACCTTCAGTACCTTCAGTATCTTTAGTAACTTCAGTACCTTCAGTAACTTCAGTACCTTCGCTGCAGCTGTCTCAGCTGGACGCTTTCAGTCGTTCACGCTCTGTGAAAACGTTCAGCTGAGTTACAGATAATCACTATCTGCTGCACGACGTGCACACAACAGAACTGAACCAGAGATAAAAAGCAGGATTCATGTGTTGGCATTTAAAGAAAAACCTCAGTGTGTGACACCGTGCTGAACCTTGATATTCACTCACACTCTGCGCTCACGTCATTTTACTCTTTTTACAGCTCAGAGCTCTGAAACTGCACTGTTCATTGATGGCATTTTCTGATTCCACCACACAGTTCAAGCATGACGCAACACGGCCTTCCTGCTCTGACCAGGTTAGAGCGAGCTGAGCCAATGCTAACGTGACTGAAGAGTCATGAGCATGACGTCCCACACAAGAATCAAAGCCAACAATGTCCAACTGTAGATCAGTTTAAAAGACTTAAAAAAACTACTTACAGTGGGTACGGAAAGTATTCAGACCCCTTTAAATTTTTCACTCTTTATCTCATTGCAGCCATTTGCTAAAATCAAAAAAGTTCATTTTATTTCTCATTAATGTACACTCAGGACCCCATCTTGACAGAAAAAAAACAGAAATGTAGAAATTTTTGCAAATGTATTAAAAAAGAAAAAGTGAAATATCACATGGTCATAAGTATTCAGACCCTTTGCTCAGTATTGAGTAGAAGCTCCTTTTGAGCTAGTACAGCCATGAGTCTTCTTGGGAATGATGCAACAAGTTTTTCACACCTGGATTTGGGGATCCTCTGCCATTCTTCCTTGCAGATCCTCTCCAGTTCTGTCAGGTTGGTTGGTGGACGTTGGTGGACGTTGGTGGACAGCCATTTTCAGGTCTCTCCAGAGATGCTCAGTTGGGTTTAGGTCAGGGCTCTGGCTGGGCCAGTCAAGAATGATCACACAGTTGTTCCGAAGCCACTCCTTCGTTATTTTAGCTGTGTGCTTAGGGTCATTGTCTTGTTGGAAGGTGAACCTTCGGCCCAGTCTGAGGTCCTGAGCACTCTGGAAGAGGTTTTCCTCCAGGATATCTCTGTACTTGGCCACGTTCATATTTCCTTCAATTGCAACCAGTCGTCCTGTCCCTGCAGCTGAAAAACACCCCCATAGCATGATGCTGCCACCACCATGTTTCACTGTTGGGATTGTATTGGGCAGGTGATGAGCAGTGCTTGGTTTTCTCCACACATACCACTTAGAATTAACACCAAAAAGTCTTCATGTGTTTTTTTGGCAAACTGTATGCAGGCTTTCATATGTCTGGCACTGAGGAGAGGCTTCAGTCGGGCCATAAAGCCCCGACTGGTGGAGGGCTGCAGTGATAGTGGACTTTGTGGAACTTTCTCCCATCTCCCTACTGCATCTCTGGAGCTCAGTCACAGTGATCTTTGGGTTCTTTACCTCTCTCACCAAGGCTCTTCTCCCTCGATTGCTCAGTTTGGCTGGACGGCCAGGTCTAGGAAGAGTTCTGGTCGTCCCAAACGTCTTCCATTTAAGGATTATGGAGGCCACTGTGCTCTTAGGAACCTTGAGTGCTGCAGAAATTCTTTTGGAACCTTGGCCAGATCTGTGCCTTGCCACAATTCTGTCTCTGAGCTCCTTGGCAGTTCCTTCGACCTCATGATTCTCATTTGCTCTGACATGCACTGTGAGCTGTAAGGTCTTATATAGATATATTTAAGAATATTGTGTGCCTTTCCTAGTCAAGTCCAATCAGTTTAATTCAACACAGCTGGACTCCAATGAAGGAGCAGAACCATCTCAAGGACAATCAGAAGAAATGGACAACATGTGAGTTAAATATGAGTGTCACAGCAGAGGGTCTGAATACTTATGACCATGTGATATTTCACTTTTTCTTTTTTAATAAATTTGCAAAAATGTCTACATTTCTGTTTTTTTTCTGTCAAGATGGGGTGCTGAGTGTACATTAATGAGAAATAAAATGAACTTTTTTGATTTTAGCAAATGGCTGCAATGAAACAAAGAGTGAACAATTTAAAGGGGTCTGAATACTTTCCGTACCCACTGTATGTTTCTACATTCTACTTCTAGTTCCAAAAATTACTTAGAATTCCAAAAATTACTTAGAATTCCAAAAATCTACTTATAGTTCCAAAAATTACTTAGAATTCCAAAAATCTACTTATAGTTCCAAAAATTACTTGGAATTCCAAAAATTATAAGTAGAATTTTAAGTCTTTTTAACTTTGATATACAGTTGGACATTGTTGGACACAGTTTGATTGTTTGATTCTTCTGTCGGACGTGGCACTCATGACTCTTCAGTGACGTCACGAGTTAGCATCGGTCACGTGTTAGCATCGGTCACGAGTTAGCATCGGCTCAGCTCGTTCTTCAGAGCAGAATCTAAAGAAACACCAGGTTCTCTCACTGATGGAAAGAAAAGAAACAGTAGATCTAGAACTGCTCATGTCAAGGCGTCATAAATGTGACGAATGTTAACCCGTTAACTTAAATTAAGCTTCATGAATATATCAGTAATGAAGTCCATTATTTTCCATTAAATTGTCATGAAAAAATTTCTCTTCTTTACTTTTTGATGTTAGATTTAATGACGTGTGTGTGTGGGAGAGAAAAGACAACGCAAACCTTTGCTCTCTTTATTTCCTCTCACTCACAGATTTATGCTGCGATCTCTGTGACTTTGACCTTAATGTCTTTGTTGTGTTCTGCAGAACAATAGAAGTGATCCGCTCCGTCTGTGGCTCTACAGGAGCAGAGATTTAATATCCTTAGAGATTCTGATTTTTGCCTTCTCTTCCTCACAAACCCCAGCGATGCCCCGCTCTGATACCTGCTCCTTTATCACTTTTATTGGACTGGGAATCCAAAAGCTTTTGGAGCAGGCGGCGGCGGGGACACGGGGGACAGCGAGCATCCACACAGTGTTGCCGAGTCCAAAAACAGAATGATCATCAACCAAACAGAACTTTCCCATTAGGTTATATTTCTCTCCTGAAAGATGTAGATTTAATCTGTGACGTTTGTTGTTTTCAGCAGAAAGTAAAACACTGACTTATATGCCAATATAGTCTTATATAATATATATAATTATATTACGTCTACACAAGAGTATGAGTTTAAGGTAATCTGGAAAAGTCAGGTCTCGTATGATCTCTGTGTCCACATGAAAGCAGAGAGAATTCAATCAAATCTGTCCTGTCCTGACTCAGGACACACAGACAGACAGACAGGACTGAAGACTCAGGACACACACACAGACAGACAGACAGGACTGCAGACTCAGGACACACAGACAGACAGGACTGAAGCGTCAGGACACACACAGAGACAGGACTGAAGACTCAGGACAGACAGGCCTGAAGTCTGACTCCAGTCAAGAGTAATCGGACCATGGATCACCAGGTATGTTAGTCTGACTAAGACTAACTGGATTATAGTCAGACTAAAGAAAACTGAATAATTGTCTTAGTCTTTGATGTAAATAAACTGAGTGTCAGCGACGTTAGCGAAGCATGACCTCACACTGGGGGGCGTGGTCAAATCCTTGACTCCGCCTCCACACCCGTGACATACATATATATACATGTATTAAAGCTGTACGTGCCGTTCCGTCGTCTCAAACACAGGTCTTTGTGTTTGTCAGAGTTTGATGATGTTTCATGCTGTAAAAGCTGAATGTGTGTAATGTTGTGTAGCAGCGTGAAAACACCTGACGGGGGAAAAAGGTCCTTGAGTTGTGAAGCAACTTAATGACAGTAAACGCTGCTGTGAGGATTTTTTTGCTCTGAAAACCAATTAGCAGCATCTGTCCGCTGTGTGAGCGCTCGGGAAATTAGCTCTTTGATTTGAGTTTTCAAAGCTAATTGCGCAGATTAACAATGTCTCCGAGAGGCCAAATCATCAGTGTTCACAGCGTGTGTGTGTGTGTGATTAATTCATCGTGTCGACTCTGTAAAACCACAACAACACAAAGTCGCTGACAAACGGGGACAAAGGTCACAAAGTTGAACTATGAAGTCCAGAAGGTTGACAGATTGTGTTGATTAGCATGCAGCCACACGTCCCTCAGCTTTTCAAGTCTTTTATATTGGAGGTGATTTAATTATTTCAAAGTTAAAGTCCTGTCTGTAAAAGTCACCTGTGGTACGACAGCGTCATGATTATTACAGGACCTGCTTACTAGGGCTGGAACTATGTGATCCTACCAATGTGTGGGAACCCTGGACACTAATATAGCTGATCCCTAAAAGGGTTTTAAAGAAAAGTTTTAAAGATACTGAACCAATTGTTGACATTGTTGACCCCCCCCCCATCGTGTCTGCAGGAATGGTGTCAGTGCTGGACTTGATGCAGGGCGGCTTCCCGTCCAGAGCTCCCTTCCACGAACTCTACAACATGTACCAGAAGTACATGCCACCCAAACTCACCCGCCTCGACCCGCGGCTCTTCTGCAAGGTCAGTCACTTCTCCGCCCCCAAACATCTTAACCCCAAAATCCACAAACTTTCAAACTATCAAACATCCAAACCTCCAAACATCCAAACCGCCATACATCCAAACCTCCAAACCTCCAAACATCCAAACCTCCATACATCCAAACCTCCATACATCCAAACCTCCATACTCCAAACCTCCATCCAAACCATACATCCAAACATACATCCAAACCTCCAAACCGCCATACATTCAAACCTCCAAACATCAAACCTCCATACATCCAAACCTCCCAACAAAAACATCCAAACCTCCAAACATCAAACCTCCATACATCCAAACCTCCATACATCCAAAACTCCAAACATCCAAACATCCAAACATCCAAACCTCCAAACGACAAAATCTTCAAAACTCACAGCATTTCTCAAAGCGTCTTCTTCTTCTTTTTCTTCTTCTTCACCAGATTTATCACTGTTCTTCATGTTTGTGTTGCAGGCCTTATTCAAAGCTCTGGGACTGAACGAGCATGACTACAAGTTCGGGCTGACCAGAGTGTTTTTCCGGCCCGGGAAGGTAAGACCCTGCTAACCTTGCTAACCTTGCTAACCTTGCTAATGCACACTTAGTTATTGTTCCCCTGCAGAAAGAGAGGATAAAGGGCATTAGTCATTTTGGCTGCTCAGGTGAGATGAGGTTTGTTTTTTTAAACGAGCAAACACAAACAGATGGTGCTTTTACTTCCTCACCACATGAATAATTCATCTTATCGTTGTCAAACTCCTGGTTTCCAGGCTGGAAAAGAGAAAGTCAGACGAAAATCTGCAGGATTAATAAAACACTTAGGAATATAGAAACAGAAGTGGTCCCAGCTCGCCTTGCCTCGCCTCGACTACAAATAATAGCTACTCAAAGTGGGCGGAGTCATCACTGCACAGCTGCATGAAACTCAATCATTGCAACTTTAAGTAGATTTTGTAATTTTAAGTAGATGTTTGGGATATACGTCATGTGTAGTATCGCCTCTGCTCGCTTGGAACCTCCCTAGAGCAGATACTAAGAAAAGTACCACGTATGATCGCTCGTTGGTGGAAACACGGCAAGATAAACCCGGGTTGTGTCGGCGCTGAAGCTCACAAATTTTTGTCTGCCAAGTTAACCTGATAATAATGAGAAATAGGAAAGTGAAGAAGTAAATTGCATTGTTAATAAAACAGCAGCAGCAGCTTTAGACTCTGCAGGTCTGACAGTCAGTGGTTTTCTGAGGACATCACAACACCTGGACACGCACTCCAGCTCCAGATCCAGATGCAGATCCAGATCCAGCTCCAGCTCTAGTACAGTCGTGATCTTGCCGTCATAAAAGATGCATGAATGAAGAGGCTGCGGTGAAAATCTGCACCTTTATCGTCCCGACTCATGATCTTATCAAATGTATTAAACTTTGAGGGGAAATCAATGTTTAAGTATTTATTCAGATTTGACTTAAAAAAATAAAACATGTTTTATTTATCGATGTTCTTGCCAAAACAAAACAAAACTTTAACGCAGCAGGGAGCAAGCGGCTGTGGTGATTTTTAAAATAAGAACGTCGGGGTCAGCGGAAAGTTACATTTAAACATCGTGAGATTACATAATCTCGTTCTGGACCAGAAACTTTGATTTATGAGAACGACGACTGAGGACAGCTTCAGGGACTTTAAATTGGAAAAAGTAATAATAATAAAAATGTTATATTACGATCTTTTATAAAATAAAGTTAGGACATTTTCTAAAATGTTACAACATTAAAGGACCAGAACGAGTGGTGACATGTTGGATTACGTATTACAACGTGTGCTTTAATCTGATTTAATCCACAAATAACAAACCTTTCAAAGCAAACGTGTTCACACTTTTCATTATTGCTGCATCACAGATTCAAAATAAAACACAGGCCTGACCGCGTCTGCGTCTGTGTGTCGCTCCAGTTTGCAGAGTTTGATCAGATCATGAAGTCGGACCCGGATCATCTGGCCGAGCTGGTGAAGAAAGTCAACACGTGGCTGATCCACAGTCGCTGGAAGAAGGTGCAGTGGTGCGCGCTGTCCGTCATCAAACGTGAGTGTCCTGGGAAATGTCAATCATTGTTCACGCTCGTGAACTGAAGTTGCAGGAAATGTGAAAAAGAGAGGATTTAAATGTTGTGTGGTCGTATGAGGTCAGTGAGGTCAGTGAGGTCAGTGAGGTCAGTGAGGTCAGTTCACAGCTGCACGCGTCCAAGAACTCACCTGTGACAACCTGGCTGCCAGTAAATATGTTTTAGCATCTGAACAATATAATAATACAATCAGTATAAGTCTACGATATCTTAAGAACACGTTTCACGTCTTTATCCAACAGGAAACTGAAGTTTGTAAAACCACTCACTCTCCCACACCAAAGTCCATAGAGAAAATCAGTGATTTTAACATCACACACACAGGTGTTGTTGATCCACTGCTGCCTCCATCACTAAGTTCACATGTCTTATTTATAACAACTGACCACACGAGGCAGCAGAGGACCAGAAGCTCCTGTGTCTCCACAAGCTAAAATCACTGATTTTCTGTATAGAGTTTGGTGTGGGAGAGTGTCTGTGTGTGGATGTTTATACATCATCATCAAACCTTTTTCTTTGTCTTCTTTAAATATCTTTTTATTTGTTTTCCTTCACATAACATAATTACATTTTATTTGATTTTGACAAACACAACGTACACACACACACTCTGTGTCTCATGGATTCATTTATAGAAACAATATCACAATATTGATACAGAATTCAAAGTGCAAAACAGATCAGTGTTACCTCAGCAAAAGCAAAAAGTGTGTGTGTGTGTGTGTGTGTGCGTGCGTATGTGTGTGGGGTGCGTGCTTGTGTGGGTGGTGCGTGTATGTGCGTGTGTGTGTGTGTGCGCGTGCGTGCGTGCGTGTGTGTGTGGGGGTGCGTGTGTTGCTCTGCTGCAGCTGCATTTGTAATAAAAATCGATCCATGTTTCCACGTCTGTTCATAAACACAACATCTAACTAGTGTGTTACAACCCACTGACCTCGTCCACACACTGTCGTCCACACACTGTCGTCCACACTCCACACCCAACATCCACACTCTGTCGTCCACACGCTGTGTCGTCCACACTCTGTCGTCCACACTCTGTCGTCCACACTCTGTCGTCGTCCACACACGTCCTCCTTCTCTCTCCTCTCGCTCTCTCTCTCCCTTCGCGTCGCCTCAACATTTGTTTTCGTTGTTGCTCAAACAGAACATGAGATTCTTATTGACATCCAGACACGCCAGCGTCAGTGTGTTTCCATGGTTACCAAGTAAATAAAGTGACAGGAAACAGAAAAGTTAACAATGTTGAGGATGACACACAGGGGGGCGGGGTTAAACCCTTGATTCCACCTTTGCTTTGAAGGTCGCTCAGCTCCAGAGAATCAAACCTTCACTTAGACTCAGAGATTAACGTCACAGATATCAGAGGCCAAAGGTCAGACGTCAAGGTCACAACAGCCTAAAAACAGAGAGTTAGATGTTTCTGCAGTGTGACCTCTCTCCCTCTCTCCCTCCCTCTGTCTCGCAGTGAAGAACAAGATCTTGTATCGAGCCAGCGCTTGTATCAAGATGCAGAAGACGGTTCGGATGTGGCTCTGCAAGAAGAAACACAAGCCGAGGTGAGTTTTCTGTCTTCTTTGTTCATGCTCAGCCCCACGTCTCTGTAGGGGTTCCTCAAGGCTCTAGTTTGAGCCCCACCTTCTTTTCTGCCCATTGAAGGTCATTGTTCATTGTTTGTCTGACGGTTTCACAAAGACCTCATTCAGTCTTAAAGCCCACATAGACCGGAAGCTCCAATTAACGCTGCATTTGTGTGTGTGTATCTGCGTCATTACCTCGTTTATGAAACCCTAAAGCTTCAGAACTAACAGTTCAGCCACTGCTGAGAAAATAGTGTTGTATTGTTTTCCTGGGCTCTGCGAAGCGGATCGGCACTTCCTTAATTTGATGATGTCATCAGTATACCTCACCACTCCTCTCACCACTGCACCACGGCACTAGTCCGGGCACATCCGGTTGCGTACATTCAACCGCAGAAGAAGAACTACTCTCGTTGTAGCTGCTGAGATGCAGAGCATCCACCGTGCCAGAGGGGGAGCTGTGTATCGGAGAGCTGGCCTATCTATTACGTCACTTCCAGGTACCTGGCCAATCACAGGACAGTGGGAAAGCTCTCGTTGGCTGGCCAATCACAACACAGTCCACATTCTAGGGGTGTGGTTTTGGTCTGAAACAGCGCAGCTGACGAGAGCGTCAGTGAGGGGATATTTTGATCGTCTCGTTTGCAGCGATTAGGAGGTTTTTAACCATGAAAACAAGTTAATATATGTAAGTAGACCTCCATAACTAACATATATGTGTGATACAAGCATTCTATGTCACCTTTAAACATAAAAATGACATTAAACCCTGAATGGAGTTCAATTCCCTTGAAAAGCTAAATGAAAGTAAGACGGACGTTGTCGTGTTTGACGACAGCTGTGTCCTCGCCCTTGTTCCTCTAACTTCTCCTGCCCGTTCTGACAGAAGTCTCAGAGAGTGATTTATTGCAGCTGCAGACAAACAGATGAGTTCAGTCGTCAAACACAGTTTTTTCTCTTGCCAAAGGTGAAACTGGACTTTTTCATGTTGTAACCGACTGTAATTCTCTGCATGTGGGTGAACTTTTGAACCCTGAAGACGACTCGTCTCTCCGTCCTCTACGAGCAGCAGCTCTCGTCCTCTTCACATTTGTCCTCCACTGACTTCCTGTCCAGTTCAACTCAGACCTGCGAAATTTTAAAGTCTCTAAGATGAGCTGGACAACAACACACACACACACACACACACAGCGCCCCCTCAGGTGAAACCTGGTAGGACAAATCCAAAACTAAGTGCCACCGAATTTCATGAAACTTGGTGGGAACATGTCACAGCCCAAGACGTACAAAAGGGTCCATTGGCACCATGACCTAAAAAGGAAGTCAGCCATTTTGAATTTGGCATCCATTTTTTTTCTCGATTTGTTCGTTTCATGAAATGGACGAACTTGTATGAGCATGTTTGTATAATCGTTAGCCAACAAAGAAAAAGTGCCAATTTGTGATAAACGTATCGAGATTTCCAAAGATGTCTAAAGGGGCGTGGCCATGGTCAATTTTCACCACGGAACAGGAAGTGGCCTGTAACTTTGCCATACATTCACCCATCAGCTCGAAACAAGAGACCGACCCTGAACACGTCTGCGAACATAAACTTGACCCAACAGTTTGGACCCAAGACTTTTGGAACCACCGATCTAGACCTCCCCGCTCCTTCTCAGTTTCCTCCTCAACTCTTTGTCCTCCGTTAACGTCTTCATCTGCTTCTGCACCTCATTGGTCTTCGTCATCGTGGTCGTTCAGTCTCAGTTTCTCTCCTCCTCTTCGCCGCTGTCATCCTCTCTCCAATCTTTCATCCTCAACTCTCCTTCCCTTTCTCATCCTCTCTCCTCTGCTGTCGCTATCACTTCACCTCACCACTTTTTCCTCCTCTCCCTCATCTTCTTCGCTATTATCTACCACTTTCACAGCTCAGCAGCGTCCGTCTGCCTCTAACATTAAATGACAAACAGCAGCGGCTGGTGTGTGTGTGTTTGTGTGTGTGTTTGGAGGCAGGTGTTTTGTTTTTTATTCTCCTCGGTTGGGGGTTTTCTTTGACCTGGCAACCCGCTGGTGCTCAGCTGATGAGGAGGGAGGAGACGAAACGACTGCTGCAGCAGAATTTAGCGACAAACATGATGTGAGGAAAAAGTCGCTGATCATTATTCTTTCTCTTCTCGATTGATTTTGGATTTTGAACAACAATCATTGGACAGTTGAGCTGTAACGGCAGCTGTTTGGTCAGTTGGTAGGTGGGTCAGTAAGTTGGGTGGTCATTTGGTCGGTAGGAGGTGTGCTAGGTAGGTTGGGAGGTAAGGAAGCTGGTTGAGTTCTATGTAAACAGGTTAATCAGTTGGTGGATAATCCCTCAGTCAGCTGGTCGGTCTGTCGGTACAGAGGTAGTTCTGCTAATAGAGTGGTCGGCAGGTCAATAGGTCATTTATTTAGGTAGGTTGTTTAGGTAGGTTGCTTGGTTAGTAGTTAGTATAGGCACTAAAGAAGGTCTGTTAGTTGATTGGTTTGTTTGTTGTATGAAGTTCACTAGATTGGACGGAAGGTCATTAGGTCAGTTCTTTGATAGTTTGGTAGGTTGAAATGTAGATAGGAAGTTCGGCCATTGGTTTGTAGGTTGGTCAGCAGATTAAGGGAGGTAAGAAGGTTGGTCAGTGGATCATGAAGTCAGTTCTATGGTTAGTTGGTCGGTAGACGGGTGAGTTGGACATCAGTTGGTAAGAAGTTCTGGTGAGTGGGTGAGCTGATTGTGAGGTTGATGGGTCGGTGGCTGATCAGTTGACTGGTTTCAGAGGTTGGTCAGTAGATCCGCGGCTTGGTTAGTTGGTCGTTAGGGTCAGTAGATAAGTGGGTACGATGTTCTGGTAAGCAGGTGACCTGGTTGTTGGTTGAAGTAGGTTATAATTTTGTTGGTCATGTTGGAAGTTGGTAGGTCAGCTGGTTGTTAGGTGAATCGTTGGATTGTTTTGTTGCTAGTTTGGTAGATCATTGGGCCAAAGGTCAGCTGGTCTTTAGGTCGGTAAGTTAGTAGGATGGCTGGTTAGTAGGCAAGTTTGTTGTCAGTGTCGACGTTCATCATGAACTACAAACGTAACAAGAAATATGTTTGTTGACGATAAATGTCAGTTAACGTGAAGTGAAAGAAGAACAATGTTTTAATGATGCCGTCAAACCCGGAGAGTTTATACGAGTTTATAAGAGTTTATATGTGCTGTGTTGGTGCACACATGATGGATAGAGTTGATGGTTTATAGGAGGAAGTCCATTTACAGTGTGTTTGTTCAGAGAGTGTGAGACAGTGAGGGATGAGTGTGAGGGTGAGGGAATGTAAACATGAAGGACAAACACTTCACTTTACTTCCACCTCGTCCTTTGTCAGTTTTTTTTTTTAGCTTCTCTCTGTTTTCGTCTCAGTTGTTTTCCCCGAGAGTCGACTCCAGATCTCATCAAGTCGTTTTAAACTCCCGCGTCGTAAACAGCGTCGCACTGTATTTAATAACACACACACACACACACACACACACGTGTCGTCTTATTAAAACTGAAATCACAAACAATTCCAACGATTTAAAACCAACTTTTCCTCTTGTTTTAAACCACGATTGATCATCGATGAATGTAGTTTTGATTTTTCAGCTTCTTAAATGTGAATATTTTCTGACATTTCTAGAGTTTGACAAACACTGACAACATTTACATATCGACAAAGTCAATCAAATCAATAAATCTTCTAAATAATCTGCATATTTTTATCCTGATAAAGGAGATGTGGATATAAAGCTGCACACAGTTTGTTTTCCCTTAACGTCCATGGGTTTTTTTCCTTAACAAAAGAAAGTTTTTCCCTTAAATAATGTTTGACCCTTAGTGTCCTTTCCCGCCTTAATGTCCATGCTTTTCCCTTAAAGTCCATGTTTTTCCTTAACATCCTTGTTTGTAAGAACCGCCCACTCATGACGTGGCTCAAGGCGAGTGAGGTTTGGTGAGCATGTGCAGGACCTGGGTGTGATCCAGATTACAGATGCTAATGTATTCATGAGCAGACACTGGGATAAACGAGCGCTGACGTTCAGCCTCTTGTTTCACTCACACACGCTGTGTGAGTGACTGTCACCGTCACGCCGCTGTGTGCACACGCGTCCCCAGGAGTCGGAAGCCCTTTCAGAATAATGCGTCTTGCTGGTAATTCCTGGCTGCTCTGGAAACCATTCTTTACTGAGATTAAACCATAAGTCAGCGCGTCGTGTAAAGTCTCCTGTGACAAACGGAGAGCATTATGTTTGGAAGACGCACTTGATTAATAATTCCAGAAATAATAACTTATTTTTATGTAGCACCTCTCAGAACGGCCGTTCTGATGAAAGCAAAGAAATATGAGTTTAATAATCAGGAACGACTCACTGGTGTTTGACTGTGAGGTTTGTTTGAGATGTGAGAAGCACAGGATTACATGTCTGAACTAACTGAATCTATACATGGTTCATGTTCATGGATTATCCTGATCGTCGCATCAATATCTTAAGTACATGTTCACGTCTTCATCTCACTGTGAGACACACTTTTCCAACAGGAAACTGAAGTTTGTAAACCACTCACTCTCCCACACCAAAGCCCACAGAGAAAATCAGGGATTTTAACATCACACACACACACAGTTGTTGATCCACTGCTGCCTCCATCACTAAGTTCAGATGTCTGATTTTGTCAAATCAGGTTTCGAAAACCTTCACTCAGATTAACCGCAGTGACACAAAGTGACCACACGAGGCAGCAGTGGACCAGCAGCTGCTGTGTCCATGCGGGCTAAAATCACTGACTTTCATTATGGGCTTTGGTGTGGGAGAGTGAGTGGTTTACAAACTTCAGTTTCCTGTTGGAAAAGTCTGTCTAACAGTGAGGTGAAGATATCGTAGACTTATAGCGACGTAGATTTTCTCACACAAGTTTTGAGTTAAGTGGCTAAAATCAGCCATGTTTTCACAGCGTCTTTGTCTCAGGCTGTAAAAACCTCAACTATCCCTTTAATTCAGCTGTGTGCGTGTGCGTGTGTGTGCGTGTGCGCGCGGCGTGCGCAGCGCGTGTGCGTGTGTGTGTGTGTGTGCGTGTGCGTGTGCGTGCGTGCGCGTGTCCTCAGGATTGACGGCCTGGTGAAGGTTCGTCACCTGAAGAAAAGGATGTCTGGCTTTAACGAGGTGGTGTCCGGACTGAAGGAGGGCAAACAGGAGATGAGTCGTCAGGTTCAGGATCTGGACGCCGCCATCGACGCTCTGATGGTCAAAATCAAGGTGAGACCACGACGAAGACGACGATGATGATGTTTGGTCACATGGTCTGTTCTCATCTCAAGTGACACCTGCTGTCACAAAATGATGGACAGCACCAAATGAGAGCAGACTGTGCTGCAGTTTGATTGACAGGCGGTTTACGTTTAGTATCATAAAAAATCATTCAGTTCAGGACTGGTTTCCTGCTAACAGACAGCAGGGGGCAGTGCAGGCAGCCCCATCCACACCACAACACATTCACTTTCATTCTTTCAAAATAAAATACACATTTTTACATTATCTTTCTTTTCGGTAGTTATTCTTTCAAAATAAAATACACATTTTTACATTATCTTTCTTTTCGGTAGTTATTCTTTCAAAATAAAAAATAAAATACACATTTTTACATTATCTTTCTTTTCATTATTCTTTCAAAATTACTTTTCGGTAGTTATTCTTTCAAAATAAAATACACATTTTGACATTATCTATCTTTTCGGTAGTTATTCTTTCAAAATAAAATACACATTTTGACATTATCTTTCTTTTGGTAGTTATTCTTTCAAAATAAAATACACATTTTACATTATCTTTCTTTTGGTAGTTATTCTTTCAAAATAAAATACACATTTTGACATTATCTTTCTTTGGTAGTTATTCTTTCAAAATATACACATTTTGACATTATCTTTCTTTTTGTAGTTATTCTTTCAAAATAAAATACACATTTTCATTATCTTTTCTTTTTGGTAGTTATTCTTTCAAAATAAAATACACATTTTGACATTATCTTTCTTTTTGGTAGTTATTCTTTCAAAATAAAATACACATTTTTACATTATCTTTCTTTTCGGTAGTTATTCTTTCAAAATAAAATACACATTTTTCATTATCTTTCTTTTCGGTAGTTATTCTTTTAAAATACAATACACATTTTTACATTATCTTTCTTTTCAGTAGTTATTCTTTCAAAATAAAATACACGTTTTTACATTATCTTTCTTTTCAGTAGTTATTCTTTCAAAATAAAATACACATTTTTACATTATCTTTCTTTTCAGTAGTTATTCTTTCAAAATAAAATACGCGTTTTTACATTATCTTTTCAGTAGTTATTCTTTCAAAATATCCAAGATGTATATCAAATATACAAGACATTTCACCTTCACACTCAGTACAGTCTTTTGTTTTTTAACATTTTCTGGACCAAACAATATAATAATCCCAGATGAATCAAATCTGAAAATAACCATCAGTTACAGCCTAACGCAATTTAAAATGAGGTATTTTATTTTGAAGTGTCTCACACTATGTAAGCAGTCATTTATTAACTCAAATCAGGTTCATTACATTGTAATATGTAAGTATATTTAATGGTGTCATCAGCGTATACTGTAACTATGCAGAGCAGATAGAGAGATTTATATCATCTGGATTATTGCTCCATACAACAAAGAAATCATTTAAAGACATTTGAGAGGTGGTGTCTTTTGTCTTTTGTCCCCTCCTCAGAGCACCGTCATGTCTCGCCTGGACATCGACCACGAGCACCAGGCTCTGGTGAGTCGCTCGGAGCAGCTGCTCACGTCCATGCAGAACAAGAAGAAGGAGGAGGAGGAGAGAGAGAGACTGAGGCGCATCCAGGAGGAGATGGAGAGAGAGAGACAGAGGAGGGAGGAGGACGAGCAGAGACGCAAGAAGGACGAGGACGAGAGGAGACAGTGAGTGTCCACACACACACACACACAGGACCAACCATGTCCAGGTCAAAGGTCGGCGTGAGATCTGACCCGACATCAAGCCTATGCACTGTGGGGAAACATCATTTTGAAAGAGTAACTACTGAAATGATCGATAACGTAAAATATGTATTTTATTTTGAAAGAATAACTACTGAAATGATAGATAATGTAAAAAAATGTGTATTTTATTTTGAAAGAATAACTACTAAAAAGAAAGATAACATAAAATTTGTATTTTATTTTGAAAGAATAACTACTGAAATGATAGATAATGTAAACATGTGTATTTTATTTTGAAAGAATAACTACTAAAAAGAAAGATAACATAAAATTTGTATTTTATTATGAACGATAACATAAAAATGTGTATTTTATTTTTGAAAGAATAGTTCTTTATTCAAATCCATCTTCTCAGACACTGTTGTATAATAATAATAATAATAACAATAAAATATATAAAGTTGAATCCATCTTTATTTCACAGCCTGAAAGAAACAACAGTTATTAATCCATCATTAATCTTTATTTACATAACTGAGACTTTTCATGAATTCAAAACACAACAAACTTTTGTTTGACAAATGAAACAATGAGGAAAGTGTTTTTCTTTATTTGCTCCTTGAAACAAAGAAATCATTCACACTGAATCATTTTCAGAGATGTTTTCACCTCCCTCATCTCATCCTCTCATCCTTTCTTCATCTGTGATCACTTCTCTTCTTCTTCCCTCCATCAGGAAAGCAGAGATGGAGCTGAAGAGGAAGCACGAGGAGGAGGAGAGGAAGAGGAGGGAGGAGGAGGAGAAGAGGATTCAGGTGGGTGTTTGTGGTGTGAATCCGTTTCTGCCTCCACCACCGACACCAGTGAGATTAGTAATTTAATCTGAATGAAGAATAAGATTACAGAAAACAAACGGCATGTGATTTATGAGCGGATGAAAGCTCGACTGCTTCGGTCTGATCGTTTGTTCTGCTCAGGGCGGTGATTACATTTGAACCTTATGACCTTTGTCAGGACTAGCAGTCCTCATGGAGCCCAAAACCTGGTCCTAATGACACAGAACCTCATTTCTGAGGAACTGGATATGGTTAAATTAATTTTGTGTAAAAACACAGACTTTTATTTTCTTAAATTAGATTTTTTTGAAGTGTGGTTGTGTGAGGCACTGACACTTGAGCGCCCCCTGCTGCTGAGAACCTCATTCTCACGTCAGTTTAAGTCTACGACATCTTTAAGAACACTTTCTCGTCTTTATCTCTGAAGTTTGTAAACCACTCACTCTCCCACACCAAAGCCCATAGAGAAAATCAGTGATTTTAGTGTCACAGCACACAGGAGATGTAGAATAACAGTAAGAACAGTAACTTAACTAGCATACGTTTAAATGTCTTATTTTGTCACTTCGGCTTTTGAAATCCTTCACTCAGATTGACCTCAGTGACACAAAGTGACCACACGAGGCAGCAGTAGACCAGCAGCTGCTGTGTCCCCGTGAGTTAAAATCACTGGTTTTCTCTATGGGGTTTGGTGTGGGAGAGTGAGTGGTTTACAAACTTTAGTTTCAGTCTCACAGTGAGATAAAGACGTGAACGCTTTCTTAAAGACGTCTCAGACTTAAACTGACGTAGATTTTATGAGGTGAGTCTTTTGTGAAGTGGTTAAAGTCGTTTCTGTTTGTGTCAATGCGTCATATGACCACATAAACCAAGGAAACACACACACACACACACACACACAGATGAGTTTTAATCATATGTCGTTCCCTCGAGTGTCGACACACATCGAGTGTTTAGATCAGAGCTGCTGCCGAGGGCCCTGGGGCCCGGGGGCCTCAGGCTGGGTCACCCACAAATACATGTGTGCTGGTGGCTGAGCACAGACACAGCAGCAGGAGTTTTATTTATCTCTCTGTCCAGATTTTCTCGGTTATGACCCAGAATGCGACGGAAAAGTGTGACGACGTGTGGTTTTACTGTGTCTCAGTGAGCCTCAGTGTCACTTCAGACAGGATATGAACGTGTAGCTGCACTCACTGACCGTCCATCATCATGATTCCCACGCAGCACAGGAGGACACGGAAGAAGACGTCTTTATCTCACTGTGAGACCAGTGATTTTAACATCACACACACAGGAGTTGTTGATCCACTGCTGCCTCCATCACTCACTTCAAATGTCTGAATTTGTCACTTTGGCTTTTGAAATCCTTCATCTGGATTGACCTCAGTGACACAAAGTGACCACACGAGGCAGCAGAGGACCAGCAGCTCCTGTGTCCCCGCGAGCTACGATCACTGGTTTTCTCTATGGACTTTGGTGTGGGGGACAAAATCTCCAAACAAAAATGTTCGCGTGACGCGACGTTTTTGCGAAAGATCGATCGATCAGTGTTGTCTTCGTACAGATTCCCATCGTTGGCTCTGTGTGTCTCTGTCTGTCTGTCTGTCTGTCTGTCTGTCTGTGTGTGTGTCAGATGGAGATGGAGGTTCAGTTTCAGGCCGAGCGTGAAGAAGATGCCGCTCGTCAGACGATCCTGGAGCAGGAGCGCAGAGACAGAGAGCTGGCGCTGAGGATCGCTCAGAGTGAGGCGGAGCTTATTCCTGAGGAGACGCTCAACGATGCAGGACTGCGCAGGTAGCGCGCGCGCACACACACACACGTGCACACACACACACGCATACACTCACATGCATACACACGCACGCGTGCACACACACACATACATATACACACACACACACACACACATACACACACACACACAAGCACGTGGTTCTTTGAGGACAAAGGAGAGAACTCTTCTCTTCTTCTTCTCCTCCTTCACGATCTTTTAAAGAAAGGTGAACTTCTGTCGTTCTTCTGCTCTGAATGAACTTTGACCTCACAGGACGTCTGACAGGCTGAGTGGCAGAGGTCAAAGGTCAGGGAGGCAGACAGGAAACTGTCCATGTCAATCTTTTTTTTTTCCCAGGTGTTTCTGTTTTTGTCCTCCAGTGAAATTCAAACGATCGTGAACAGGAAGTGGAAACATGGACTTCCTGTTTGACGGCGTGTTTTAACCTCTTTGTTTCTTCTTTGTTTTCTCTGTTTTTTTTCTTCTCTCAGCGACGGTTCTTCAGTTCCATCGTCTCCAGAACGAGCAGCGTAAGAACCCGGAGATTTAACCCTTTCATTTAACCCCTGATCTGACCTTTGACCTTTTTAAACCGCCGCCAACACCTCTGTGTCTCCCCCCCCCCCGCTGCTGCTGCTGCATGTGACTGTGTGACTGTAATAATCTGTAATAATCTGCTTCTAACATCGTCGTTTTTTTTAATCCGAACTATCGCAGAAACACAATCAAACTGTCGGTGACTGAGTGAACAAATGAATTCAAGAGACGCGTGATAAAAAGTGAATTATTAGTTCAATTTGAAATAAAGAAATCATTTAAACTTTAAAATCTTAAAAACTGAACGAATACAAATATCATTTTGAAAGATTTACAGCATAATCAATAAAACTCTTCCAAATTTAACTTTAAATGATAAAAACTTTTTTTTCTCCTGATTATTTTCCTCTTTTTTTGCCTTGTCGTAAACATAACATCCCATAATCCTCTGTCCACAGCGGCGCTGGAGTCACTAAATTCAAGAGCATGACCATGTAGGTCACACACACACACACACACAATCTTTTTATTTTTATTATGATAAACACTTTAAAGGGATAGTTCAGACTTTTTTAACATGTTTTAACAGTTTCACGTCTTTATCTCACTGTGAGACAGACTTTTATAAACCACTCACTCTCCCACACCAAAGCCCATAGAGAAAATCAGTGATTTTAAGTTGTTGATCCACTGCTGCCTCCATCACTAAGTTCTAATGACTTATTTTGTCAATTTGGCTTTTGAAGTCCTTTGTTCAGATTGACCTCAGTGACACAAAGTGACCACACGAGGCAGCAGTAGAGCAGCAGCTCCTGTGTCCCTGCCTGTTAAAATCACTGATTTTCTCTATGGGCTTTGGTGTGGGAGAGTGAGTGGTTGTTTCCTGTTGTAAAACCCGTGGTTCGCTGCTTATTTCTGTTTTAATAACTTTGTTTCTGCTTCACTGCAACGTCATGTTGGTTTTTTTAGGGAAGAAATGGCGAAAGAAATGACTGAGATTCTGTCGCGGTGGGTAAAAAAAAACAATGTTCGTCTAAATCTCAGAGAATTAAATCAATCAGAAAAAATAATAAGATTTTTGATTGAACTTTGATTTAAAAAATGTTAATTCCTGTAATTTCACGTCTGATTAAAACACCATCACAGTCCCTTTTTATGTCTTTAATCTCATACATTTCTCACATATTTCACCTTTAAAAGTCACACCACGGAAAAAGCCGACGCGTTCTGCACACGTGCGAAGTTTGACAACTTCCTGTTTTACGACAGTTAAAATAAAAAACATGTTTGTTTGTTTTTGTTTATAAGAATGACGACTAAAACGATAGCTCACAAAAAAACATGTGATTTTTATTTTTTACGATTGTCGTTGGTGGCTCTTATTTTGAAGTGCAATTGACATAATAGCACAGCTCCGCCTACCACCTTCCTGTTGTTCCACATTTACATTAAGTTTGGATCAAAGTCGTTCCTTGCGACTCGTTTCATGTCGCCGCTAAGAATCTGACAAAGCGAGCTGTTGCTGTTGCTACATGTTGCCGTGGCGACGGAAAGATCACGTGTACGAGTTTTCTGTTTCCTTCTCACAGTGAAGCTGCTGATGTGAACTCCTGCTCTTCTTCTTCTTCACCTGCTACAAATGTGACTGTGCTGTGATAGGTGTGGGCGGAGCTTACTGTATCAGGTGGCGTCATGGCACCGCAAAAACAGGAAGTGCCCTCTAACTCGCCCGTACATGGACCAGTCGGCTCCAAACTCGATTTGATCTGCACACAGGAAGTCTGCCACAAATATCAAAATCACGTGTTTAGCTCACAAGTTAGCAAAACCTTGTTATAGCATCTAAGCAAACTTTCTGTTAAATATCGCAGACTGTTTTTATTGGGTTTTTTTTGTTTAAACTGCACAAATCTGTGCGGCTAACGAGATGCGACACCAGAATACGTGGAAAATAGTTAGCAAGAACGTGGCATTTACGAAAAGGGTCACATTTAAAGAACAACTTTTTTTGAGTCTGCTTGTGTTTTTAAATAAAGTTTGCGAGAAAAAAAAGTGACTCATCTTTGAGTCGGTTTGAAACATAAACCTGCGGCACTGTAAGCTCCGCCCACTCACTTCTTCACATGTGATTAATAATCTTATTTTTTAAACCCAAGTTCCTGTAACAAAGCCCCGCCCCTCTGACCGAACTCCACGTACGTTTGCTGTCGCTAACTCTCTGCGATCTTTTTTGCCGTCCCGTGGCAGAGGTCCGCAGGTTCAGGCGTCTAAAGCCGCCGCCGACGCCAAGAAGTACGAGCTGAGCAAGTGGAAGTACGCAGAGCTGCGAGACGCCATCAACACTTCCTGTGGTGAGGTGTTTTTTTTTTACGACAAATGTTTTCATGCTGCGATATTTTGCAGCAGATAACGTTTTGTCGCACTCACAGATTCTTTGTTTGTTTGTTTTTGCGCGCAGACATCGAGCTTCTGGCCGCCTGCAGGGAGGAGTTTCACCGTCGTCTCAAAGTTTATCACGCCTGGAAATCAAAGAACAAGAAGAGAAACACGGAGACGGAGCAGCGGGCGCCGAAATCTGTCACCGACTACGGTACGACAATGTTTTTCCCCATTACCGTAACTTTTATGTTTACTTCGTATGGTGTAAAAAGCGTGACGTTAAAAAAAGTCGCCGTCATATTTAATAAAACTTAACTTAACTATTAGCGTCTCCGCGCAGTTTAAAAAACTTAACATCAATGTTACTTTACGTTACTTTACTTTTTCAATAAAATAAATGTTTAGATTTACATTTAGAATATAGATTTATATTTATATGTAAGGTGATATTCGAATATATACATTTATATTGAGTGACTTATATAACAAATTCATCCCTTTTATGTTCTAAGTGTTTTTCTCTATAGGGATTATTTTCCATGGACGTATTAATCCACTTTGTTTATTTACACTTAAATAAAAACATATTTGTCATTTATATGTCATTTATGAACAGCTTGTGTTACATCACTTCCTGTCCTCTGTCTCTTTGTCTGCCTCTCCGTGTTTGTGTGTTTGTGTCTCACTGTGTCTCTCTCTGTGTCTCTTGTGTGTGTGTGTGTGTGTGTGTGTGTGTGTGTAAACCCCGTCACGTTTATTTTCAGGTTGCCCCGCCCCTGTGAAAAAAACATGTAAGTTTCCTTTAGTGTTGAACACAGCTAACAGCAGAGCTACAGCCCCGCCCAGCTCCTTATTAACCCCGCCCCCTTGCCGCTCCTGTCGTCTGTCGGTGTTCAGTGTTTCTGTTTGAGGGAATTCTTCCTCTGTCCTTCATCCTCATCATCATGATGAAGATGGTGATGGTGGAGGAGGTGGAGGCTGGGAGGGCGGTTTGGTTTCCATGGTAACATCTGCTGTGTGTGTGTGTGTGTGTGTGATAGGTGAAGTCCTTCAGTCTCTCGTTGATAAAGAGGCGATTTGTCACATTATTGATCCAACGTCAGAGGACGTTCAAGGACAGGAGGTGAGGGGAGGAGTCACAGGAGTGTGTGAGCGAGTGTTAAAGGGACAGTTCAGCACTTTAGTGAACGTGTTTGCATGAGATCAAAGGAAATGAGTGGCAGAATAAAATGATGGGATACAAAGTTTAAATAAAAGAGTTTACGAGTTAAAATGACGAGAATCAAAGATTCATTATGAAAGTTTGTTTCTCTGTCGGACGCCATGTTGTGGTGACGGTGAGTGAGTGAGTGAAGAAAAACACTCACAGAGAAAACAACCTGATTTCATCTTAATTTTGTTCTTTTGTATGTTTCCATTGATTCTGTACAACATAGAAAAAATAATCTGATCTAAATAATCTGATCTAAATAATCTGATCTAAAGTGACTCACGATCGTGACGACAAACTAATGAACAGTCGATACTTTTAATGGCAAGTTTATTTTAACAGTGACAGATGGAAAATCTTATTTCAAAGGTTCTGGTGGAAGGAAACCATGGGGTCAGAGTAGTGTTAGGACCAGGTCTAGGGGAGAAACCGGATTGCATCATGAGTAATGAGACTCCCTCGAAACCAGCAGCAGCAAGTCAAACCCCACATTTGAAAGGTTTATTGGAACCAAGCACAGAATGTGGCTCAAGGAAGTCCACCGCAGCGGGAGGTTCAGGTCCAGGATCCACCTACACACACACACACACACACACACACACATGCTGACACATACAGCCATGACTGTCTGCGGAAGACATTTTGGTTCGACTGAGGTCAAGATGTTTGGCAGCTTGGATGTTCAGTGGATGTTCATGTGTAGCTCATCAGTTGTCCTGGAGGATGACAGCGACAGTCAGGTCTGCTTGAACATGCCGTGTTCCTCAAAAGGGTTTCCATTGTCCAGAGTGGAGGGTCGTAGGGTGTCCATGCACGGGTGTCCGGTCTTCAGACGAGCAGGGCTGAACCGCTGCTTCATATTGCTCTTGTAATTAGACACAGCTGTTGATTATAGCAAGCAAACAAGCACAGACTACACTCACAGACACTCATCTTTGCTGTTGCGTCCTAAAACAAGACATTGCCTGAAATAAGTATTTGAACCCGCGCCAACAAACAATAAAGACTTCTGTCTCCCGCAGACCAGTCCTCTCATTTTTTATTTATTACAGAAAGTAATCTTGATCTCAACTCGTTACCTGTATGAAAGACATTTGTCCACCTGACCACACTCCATCACGGGCAAGACCAGAGGACTTCCTAACAACGTCAGGGACAAGATTGTAGACCTGCACTAGACCACAATGAGCTACGAGACCGTTGACGAGAGGCTGGGTGCCAAGGACACAACTGTTGGTGCCACAGTATCAGTGATCAGCACACAGCTGCAGCTGGGACCACAGTCCCCAACAAAACCATTGGGTACACCCTACACCATAATGGATCACAATCCCACAGTACCCATAAGGTCCGGGCCCGTCAATGAACACCTGAATGATTCAGAGAATGATGGAGAGAAGGTCATGTGGTCAGATGAGACTTTGTTTCTCTGCTAAGTGGACAGGTCACCTTCACCGCAGCGAGGGACAGATGGACGTCAAACCCTGTGTGGCAAACTCCTCCTCTCAGCCAGGACACTTAAACTGGGTCGTGGATGAATCTTCCTGCAAAGCCAAGGTCACAAAGGAGCCGAGCCAGTCTGCAGACCATAGACAAATCTGTGGAGGGAGCTGAAGCTTCCCGTTGCTAAGCAACAGCCTTCAGACCGTAAGGATTTGGAGAAGAATGGTCCAACATTCCTCCCGAGATGTTTGCAAACATGTGACCTCTGAACTTCCACTCAGTGATGTTTTGATAGACGTTCAAATACTTATTTCACTCAATGACTCACAAAATAATTCCCATCTTTTGTTGTTTGTTGATATTCTGTCTCAAACAAACCATTACAATTATAAACCACTCATTTGTTCACAGGAAATAAAGAAATATATAGAAATAATGTGAAAGAAGTTTAAATAAAGTTCATCGTTTAGAATTTCAATTTTGAACCTGACTCTAGAACAAACCAGCTGTGCACTTTCCAACTCTCTCGCCGTCCCTGAACGCATCATCACACGTTTATCATCATTCAATCACTGAACTCACCCGTTTTCTCTTTGTTTGTTTGTTTTTTTTTTCAACGTAAACAAACAGCTCAGCAGCACCCGGCCCCGCCCATCCCGGCGCGTCAGTACGAGGTGGCGATGAATCGTCAGCAGCGCTACTTCCGCATCCCGTTTGTGCGTCCGGGCGATCAATACAAGGATCCTCACGGCAAGAAGAAAGGCTGGTGGTACGCACACTTCGACGGACCCTGGATCGCCCGGCAGATGGAGCTGCACCCCGACAAACACCCCATCCTGCTGGTGGCAGGCGAGTACTGCACGCAATACACACGCACGCGTCTGTGGGAGGAGCTTTGAGCAACGTGATCGGCTAAAAAAAACTGTTCGTCCACAGAAATGTAACATTCGACACACAATGCATTACGTACACGAACAGCAGGGGGCGACGTGTTAAAGTGCAGGACTTCTCTACACATGCTCGTATGAGGTCAAAGAAAATCTTGAGATTTAAATTCAAAAATAACGAGATCCAAAGTTTACGTTACATTACATTACATGTCATTAACAGACACTTTTAAGTGATTTACAATAAACATTAGGGTACAAATAAGAGCTAGAAGTAAGTAAGAGCTTCAAGTAGAACAAACTATGAAGTGCTAAGTGCGATGTATAAGCAAGTTTTTTTTTTTTGTTTTTTTAGTAAAGTTTAAATCATGAGAATCAAAGTCAGAATCGTCTTAAAAAAAACCAGAAATCAAGACGAAAGGCTGCGGTTCATACATTGGAAGTCGTAATTTAACGCGACACAGATTGCGATCTCCTGTCAGTCGGACGACAATGAGCTGAAAATGAGCGTCAGGAGCCGTGATCGCGTCACGTCAGAGTGAACCTTTCACAATAAAGGTTCACGTATATGCAGACGATCACGGCTTTACGTCACCGATGCTTTTGTCGGTTAAAAACCACCAAATGTCTCTCTCCCGTCCGACAGGAAAGGACGACATGGAGATGTGCGAGCTGAGTCTGGAGGAGACGGGACTGTCGAGGAAGAGAGGGGCGGAGATTCTGCCGCGACAGTTCGAGGAGATCTGGGAGCGCTGCGGCGGGATCCAGTATCTGCGCAGCGCCATCGAGAGCCGCCAGGCCCGGCCCACGTACGCCACCGCCATGCTGCAGAGCATGTTCAAGTGACGCTGTCGCCATGGCGGAGGAGGAGGGGCTTGAGGGACGCATTTACCAGCTACCTAACTCAGATGGCGCCGCAGAGCTCAGACTGTAGAGATTTAACGCAAAACAAGTCGTCCTTTCTGTTTCTCTGTCGTCACGTTTTTTTTTTTTTTCCATTCTCGCCCAACTTTAAGTTCCTGGATCGGAGGGGGCGGGGCCTGTCGTATTGCACGCACTGATCCCTATGCAGATAAAATCATTAACGTTACATCCGAGGAATTGTGTTTAGTTTAACTCCGAGGCCTTAACACGTTAACAGGGTTTGACTGACGATGATTCTTCTTCAGTTTCTTTTTTTTGTTGTTGTTTTTTTCGGGAGCTGACTTCCAAACAAGAAAAATCGTGATTCCTGTGTAAATTACACATTCCTCCATTTTCAACTGAGTAACTGAAAACCTGCTGTTTACATTGTCTGAAAAGAAAAGTCGCGAGAGTCCGAGAATCTTTTTCCTTTACGTTAAATCCAAACTCTGCTAATTCCTCATTTTTCATTCCACCTGTTTTTGCTGAACCAAATATAAAAAAAATTTGTTATGACATGTGACTTAAAGGGATAGTTCAGGTTGTTTTTTTTTTTATGAGATCACTAAGACACAGCGCCCCCTGCTGCTGACAATATAACATCTACAAACACTTAAGAACGCGTTCACGTCTTTAACTCCGTTTATATCTTTATATCTGTGAGACAGACTTTTCCTACAGGAAACTGACGTTTGTAAAGCACTCACTCTCCCACACCAAAGCCCATAGAGAAAGTCAGTGATTTCAGCTCACGGGGACACAGGAGCTGCTGGTCTGCTGCTTCCTCGTGTGGACACTTTTTGTCACTTAAATAAATCTAAATTGAGATTTTCAAAAGCCAAATTGACAAAATAAGACATTAGAACTTAGTGATGGAGGCAGCAGTGGATCAACAACTCCTGTGTGTGTGATGTTAAAATCACTGACTTTCTCTATGGGCTTTGGTGTGGGAGAGTGAGTGGTTTATAAAAGTCCGTCTCACAGTGAGATTAAGACGTTAACATGTTCTTAAAGATGTCTCAGTCTTCTGTTAAGTGGCTAAAATAAATTTTTCTCCGTGTCACTACTTCAAAAAAAAAAATCTGAGCCATTTACTTTTAAGTTAAAATGAGAAAAAAATTCCTCTAAACTTTTTACTTTGAGACCAAACTTTGCTTCAAACACATTTTTTCCCTCTGGTTTCAACAAAGTAAAAGCAGAAAATGTGAATGAAATTATGCAAACGTCATGTGCTGCTGCTGTTTAGAGCAAAAAAAGAAAAAAAAGTTCCAGTGAATTCATCTCAAGTCTGTAAATTAGACGAGTGATTTCTCGTCGCAGTTTTTTTCTTTGTTTAAAAATCAGCCGATTGTTTGAAACTGTTTGAAAGATTAAAAATGTGTGAGCGGCTCGTTCTCAACACTGGACGTGTTTTTCTACGCCGTGTTTTCCACTGCGATGTACAAACGTTTATTTTTCAAAATAAAAGAACTGTTTCTACTCGAGCATGTGACCCTGACGAGAGAAGCAAAAAAAAAAAACATGGGCGACGGAGTTCGGGAAAAAAAAAAGAGTCGGGACAATCTGTTGTGACGCTGCTAGTTTTTTTTTGACGTAACAGGAAGCAGGTGACACGTTAAAATCATTGCGATAAAGGGAAAAAAGTTCATACTGGTTAATTTAATCATAAATGGGGAAAAAAAACACTTATGACTTAAAAATACAGTCCTAGTGATTTATCGTGAATCACCACAAGGGGGCGCTGCATCTTTCCATTTATAATGATTCTAGTTTTTTACTTGTTTCTTGCTTCCTGTCCGCGATGTTTCATACCCAAAATGTCAGGTAGAGACATTTTCAGGTGTTAATTTATCGCAATAATGTCATAAATCATAATTATCGTGGTTAATCACGATAGGTTGACAAGCACAAGTTACAACGTTGCGAAACAACTTTAGTTTGGCCTTTGATGGCGTCGTAGTTATCGTGTTTACGAGATAATTTCATTTGGACCCGCCCCACTTTTTTTTAATTTTCAAACATGTCAGATTTTTTCCTCTGTGAACTGAAAGGTGATTTACTGTAAATTTAGTCGTACAAAGTTCGGAATTGTTTAAATTCTCAGGAAAAGTTTTGTTTTTCCGCCGTTGTGTTCTCACAACTTTCCTCATTAAAATTCCAATGTCGCAAATGAGATTTCATGATCGTGAAGTGCAACTACACATAAGTACGATTCAAACCTGCGTGGACAAAAAAAAACGTAAGTGTAACGTGAACAAAGTCGTGAGAATTTAGACTTAACTGACACGTAAAAGATTAAAAAGTGCTCATAAACAAACACGTAATTATCCTACGGTGAACATCGTCGTCATGATCGCGTTTTTCAGCTCTGGACCTTTAAACCTATAAATGGTTATAGAAACACGTTTATCGCAGTTTAGATTCACTCTGAAAACACGAGCATACAAACAAACAAAAACCTTAATGTCGAGTCGCTCCGAGCTCCGTCCTGTGACTTATTTTTTTTTTGCTTCCGTCAGTTTCTTCTTCTTCACGTTACAATCACTCCTGAGGAAGCTCCGCCTCTTTTCTAATGTTGATCTAACGATGAATAAATTCACTCATGTTTTCACTCACCTGCTCGTCTCTCAGTCTGTCCACGACGGCGTCGTCAACGGCGACCGCGCGTCTGAAAGAAAACACTGGAGACAAAGTGAAGACGGACGTACGACTTTTCTTCAACTGTTTGTATTTTTTTACTGAAACTTAACGATGTATTTACACATGCTAACACCCACACACACACACACACACACAGAGTTATTTTACAGTGAAAAAATAAGGTTTCATTAGCTGATTCACTGTCACTCCTTGTACGACAGCTGGCGTGACTGAAAACTTCATTAACAGTTAACGAGTAATCGAACAAAATCTTACAAGGAAAGTTTTAAAGAACATTTGTAATCCAGAGTAATTGGTTTTCACACAATAAATCGATTTTTTTTTTAGCCTAAAACTTACTTAATAATCCTTGTTAGCGTCAACATGCTAACACTGTACCACTGGGTAGAAACCTGAGGATTAGGCCCTGCCTTCCCTGACATAAGCATTAGGTCTGTGTCCAGTAGCAAAAGTCTAACAGCACAACATTATTTAGCCATACAAAACGTTAAAGCTAACCTGTCTTTAAATTTTTTTTTTTTGCTTTTGTTACTGCATGCTAACCAGTTAACCACCAGCCAGTCACATGACCGTAGGACCAAGTTGCTGCTCGCATTTTTATGACGTAACATAAAGACAAGTTTAAGACAAACGTGTCCATTTAAGCTTTAACAAACACTTTACTGAAGTTAGCATGCTTATTAGCTACTTAGCACAAAGTTATACTAGCCTACACTAAATTGTGGTAATGAAGGATTTTATATAACTTTTAAAAAAAATAAGTGTTTTATAGCTTCTTTCATTTTATTTACACCCTCAGGCATAAGTTTAATTTACTACGCTTTTAAGTCATTAAGGACAAAAATGTCCACTTCCAAAAACTGCTTTAAAAATAGAACAAAAACGTTTTTTGGGGGGGGGTTAAATCTTTTGATCAACTTCAGTCCTGATCAAAACGATCAGACACTGAATAAGTAGCATGATTTTTATCCTTTAAATGCCAGTTTGATCACATGATGCTAAAACAAATAAAACCTCAAAAACATTACTTCAAAATTGTAATCTGTTATGTTTTTGGAAGTGGACGTTTTTGTCCTCAAATAGAAAAATTTAAATTCCAAAATTTGTCAAGAGAAACTTTTTCTGGACATTTATGGACATTGTTGTCCATAAATGCTGACCAAGAGGATTAAACAAGTTAGCATGCTAACCAGCAAGCCACCAGCAACACAGTTTATTGATTTAAGGTTTTTCAGTCATTTTGTTCCTTCGTTCTTTTTCTTTGAATTTTGTTGCATGCTAACCAGCACGTAGCATCAGGTTAAAGAAAATGTCAAAATCAGGAAATGTTGTAGATTAGAAGAAAACTTGTTTAGTCGTAAAACAGAACAGAAAATATGTTGTTACGACAAAAAAAAACAAAAAACAGTCCAGAGTTGATCAGTAAACACCTGATCGTCAGCAGAGCTTTTCTCCTGCGACAAATCTTCCCAAGTTTGTTTGTTTGTTTGTTTGTAGTCGTATGAGAGTCACGGTGCCCTGAAGGGGGCGCTGTCTCTGATGTGAAGCACTAACGAGTTTTATCCTGAAAGAAAATGCTTGAGTCCATCGTCCACTTCCTGAGTCTGTGTCCTCACGTCTGCAGGTGAGAAGGAAAGGTCAAAGGTGAGATTAAAGGTTTAAACGTTTCCTACATTTCCCATGATGCCACTCAAACACAGTACG
Source organism: Solea senegalensis (assembly GCF_019176455.1). NCBI lineage: Eukaryota > Metazoa > Chordata > Actinopteri > Pleuronectiformes > Soleidae > Solea > Solea senegalensis. The sequence goes on from NC_058037.1 coordinate 20,365,402, forward strand.
AGTCAGGATCTGGTTACAGAGGCTTTTTCTGACCTGATGAAAACTAAACTACACGCTGAAATCTTCTGGTTTAATTATTCCAGTTTATCACCGTCTTTGTTTATAACTCAGACAAATGGATTATTGATGTTTTCAGGCATTTTTTGAGCTAAATATCACAAAACTTAAAAACTTTTGTGACGTGAAGAAACCACTCACCCTCCCACACCAAAGCCCACAGAGAAAACCAGTGATTTTAACATCACACACACAGGAGCTGTTGATCCACTGCTGCCTCCATCACTAAGTTCTAATGTCTTATTTTGTCAATTCCACTTTTGAAGTCCTTCACTCAGTGACACAAAGTGACCACACGAGGCAGCAGTAGACCAGCAGCTCCTGTGTCCCCGCCAGCTAAAATCCCTGCTTTTCTTTATGGGCTTTGGTGTGGGAGAGTGAGCGTTTTACAAACTTTACTTTCTGTCTGACAGTGAGATAAAGACGTATTCTTAAGATATCGTAGACTTAAACTGACTCCGAGAGTCTCACACGTGAACTGTTCGGTCTCGTGTCTCGGGTCAGAAGGTGGAGCAGACTAATGAGCCCGAGGAGAGACATGAACTGTGGATAAGTCGCGGTGTGTTAATGTGCCAACGACAGCTTCTCCTGCTCCGTCTCACAGATCCTGTGGGAGGTTTAATTACTCTCCGCTCACCTCTGTGTCTCTAAAACTCGATACTGTTCCAAACCAATGTTTCTCCAGACCATCAGGGCCGATCACTGTGATTTAGAGCAGGCGGTCGTCTCTGCTATGGTCTGGAAACACTGCTGAGTGAGCAGAGCCAGCACCAGCACATGATTGCACACGCGGGATTAAAGGCAGAACATCACTGCCTCGCTCTCACCTCCTCCTCGTGTATTCTCAGGCGACGTCCAGCAACATAGATTTTCTTAACTGGTCAGGCCGAGCGCCGACGAGCGGCGCATGCGTCTGTAAACAGAGAATAATGAAGCAGGTGTGAGAGCGGAACAGAACTGCAGCCACAGCAACTCTGCTACACGCCCTCAAACCAGAGCTGAGGACACTTCCTGAGGACACTTTGACACGTGCAAATGTCTTCTTCACAAGACCCAAGTGATTCAGGGGGAAAAATATCCAACTGTGATTTTTGTGATAAAACCTTTTAAAATTTGCATTTAAGAAGCTGAAAAATGACAGAAAGTAGAAAATATTCAGCACCAAACCCCCTTAAAGAACTCTTGTACACTTGAGCTGTGATGTTATTATCATCTGTGTTTGACCTTCAGCTGTCGTCTCCTCTGCAGTTTCAGAGGCTAAATGGAAAAATTCAGAGAATTAAATCTCTTCTGTGCGAGAGAGCAATAGGCCCGATGATGATGATGATGATGATGATGATGATGATAAGGACGTAACCTAAAGTTTCTCGGAGGAGATGAATGTTTAAACTCAGAAGTCAAATGAGATTTTCTCCGTCAGTCTGTGAGTCAGTGGTTCATTAAATAAACGCCTTCTCTCCATTAAAAATCAACATAGCATTGATTTACAGCGCCGAGGGCTGGAGATGTGAGAGATGAGAGGAGACAAAGGCAGTAAACAATGTTTGTGTTCATTTACTTCACACCATCGACCAATGTGTGTGTGGTTAAAGGTCTCACATCTGAAAATAACACTTCTCTCTGCAACTATGAATGTCGGAAAAAGTACAGTACAGGAAGTACGTCAAAAACATCGTAAAACAAAAGAGCATGATACGGTAAGTCGTAAAAAACATCATAACATAGTAAGGTGTCAGAAATGACGTAAAAACATTGTAGTATAATGACAAGTGTCGTAAAACACCTCACAATATCGTAAGGTGTCAGAAATGACGTAAAAACATTGTAGTATAATGACAAGTGTCGTAAAACACCTCACAATATCGTAAGGTGTCAGAAATGACATAAAAACATTGTAGTATAATGACAAGTGTCGTAAAACACCTCACAATATCGTGAGGTGTCAGAAATGACGTAAAAACATTGTAGTATAATAAGAGAAAAAGTTCGTAGTACAATGAGAACTGTCGTAAAAACATTGTAACATAGTGAGGTGTAAAAAATGTCGTAACAACAGAAATATACTTACACAGTATGCATAATATAGATGTTGCGCGATTGTCATACTAGAGTATGACATCATGGAATAAAAACATCGTAGTATAATAAGAACTGTCGTTAATAACATCACAATATCGTAATGTATCAGAATATCGTAAAATTGTCTTGATAAAATTAAAAATAAAACATCCCAGAATATTAAGGCATTAAAAAAACATTAAAAAGTCGTAAGAATCAAAAACATCATAAACACATGAACAGTAAGATAAGGAGTAAAAGCGTGTTTACCTGCAGATGGCACCGTGTCCAGGAACGATGTGACATGTCCCCGTGCTGCAGTAATTCGGCTGCAGGACACAAACACTCTGACATGGCTGAGCGTCCACAGACAGGAAGCCTGGCTCACACACACACTTCGCTTCCTGTGTACGAACATTCACCTGGCAGCGAGAAAAGTCGTCACACGACAGGAACTTACAGGGATCTGCTCGGTCAGCTGTGAAGACAGGAGACAAAACGTCCTCTAAAATCTGTGACAATAAAGACAACTACAATCCTAGTAGTTGTCTTAAAAATGACGTAAAAACATCATAATATAATTGTCTTAAAAATGTGGTAAAACATCGTAATATATTTGTCTTAAAAATGACGTTAAAAACATCGTAATATAGTTGTCTTAAAAATGTGGTAAACATCGTAATATAGTTGTCTTAAAAATGACGTAAAAACATCGTAATATAGTTGTCTTAAAAATGACGTAAAAACATCGTAATATAGTTGTCTTAAAAATGACGTAAAAACATCGTAATATAGTTGTCTTAAAAATCGTCGTAACATAGTAAATAAGATGTTGATGATAATGATGATGAGACACAATCAGCCTCCTGTGAGGCAGAGACTCACTCATCATCTTCATCTGCAGCTCTGAACAGCTGAACTGAGACACACACACACACACACACACACACGCACAAACACACATCTGATCACTGAGTCTGTTTGAACGTGTGTGTGTGTGTGTGTGTGTGTGATCTCTGCTCTGCCTCCAGCTCCTCTGCGTGGACAACATTACAAGACAAAGCTGGTGGAGGCTGAGGAGAATACAAACAAGCTGCTGCTGCTGCTGTTTGTCCTCACACTCAAGCTCTTGTTGGACGTCAGTGTGACGCAGCTGGAACATAAACAATGAGCTTAAAGGCCTTCACTCATTTCTCCCTCAAGGCTAATGTCACAATAGAAATAAAGATTCATCTTTAAACACAGTCATTCATTCACTCCAACTTAATAAAACTCAAGCTAGTTCTTTTGCTTGGAATGTTCCAGTTGTTTTGTGGAGGTTGTGAACTTGCAACACAAGCACTCACTCACTCACAGAACCATCGTGTGAGTTGCTCATCGACCATGTTCTCCTGGACTGGAGGCAGGTGTCATACGTGTCATACCTGGTTCGATGTCCAGGGAGCGTGTGTCGATGTCGATGTGCATGTTCCTGGCGGCGGCGGAGCAGAACTCCTCCAGGACGCCGTGGACGGCCTCGGTGACGTTGTACGGCACAGACTTGGCGAACTTCATCTTGCTGTTGACGACCACGCTGCCCTTCCTGAAGTTGAGTATCTCGAGTTTCTTGAAGCCCGTCAGGTTGGCCTGCAGGTACGGCAGCAGCTGGAAACACCACAATAACTATTTTAACCTTTACTATTTTAACCGTTACTCACTTTCACAACATAGTAAAGGTCATGAGAGGGCACGTAACAGACTGACAGGCCTCAGACAGAGATATGAAACAGGATAATGGGATATTAATGATAATGTGTTGTTAAAACATCGTAGTAATGTGTCCAAAATTACGTAAAAACGTTGTAGTAATGTGTCAAAAATGTCATAAAAAACATTGCAGCATTGTGTCAAAAATGTTGTAAAAAAAACATTGTAGTAATGTGTCAAAAATGTCATAAAAAACATTGTAGCATTGTGTCAAAAATGTTGTAAAAAAAACATTGTAGTAATGTGTCAAAAATGATGTAAAAACATCGTACTAATGTGTACAAAATGACGTAAAAACATGTAATCAAATCATCGCATCAAATAATATGTAAAAAAAACGTAAAAACGTTGTAGTAATGTGTCAAAAACGTAAAAACATTGCAGTAATGTGTCAAAATGGCGTAAAACTTATCGTACTAATGTGTCAAAAATGACGTAAAAACATCGTAGCAATGTGTCAAAAATGTCGTAAAAACATGGTAGTTATGTGCCAAAAATGAAGTAAAAACATTGTACTAATGTGTCCAAAAATGACGTAAAAACATGGTAGTTATGTGTCCAAAATGAAGTAAAAACAACGTAGTAATGTGTTCAAAGCGACGTAAAAACATCGTACTAATGTGTCAAAAATGACGTAAAAACATCGTAGCAATGTGTCAAAAATGTCGTAAAAACATGGTAGTTATGTGTTCAAAATTAAGTAAAAACATCGTACTAATGTGTCCAAAATGACGTAAAAACATGGTAGTTATGTGTCCAAAATTAAGTAAAAACAACGTAGTAATGTCTTCAAAATGACGTAAAAACATCGTACTAATGTGTCAAAAATGACGTAAAACATTGCAGTAATGTGTCAAAAATGTCGTAAAAACATGGTAGTTATGTGTCCAAAATGAAGTAAAAACATTGTAAAAATGTGTCAAAAATATCGTAAAAACATGGTAGTTATGTGTCCAAAATGAAGTAAAAACATTGTAAAAATGTGTCAAAAATATCGGAAAAACATGGTAGCACTGTGTGAAAAATGTCGTAAAAAGACCATAAATGTTTCAGAGGACAGGTTACAGAAAGGTCAGACAGGTTACAGACGGACAGATGGACAGGCCTCAGACAGAGACATGAAAATGAGATAATGGGATATTAATGACCACGCGTTTGGTTTCATTTATCAAATCACTTCAGTCGCAGATGAAAATCTGAGATAATTAGATTTGTGTCTTCAATCAGATTTTCTGAGCATCTGTCATTTTATACACGAGGTGATTCTGGGTCTGCTCTGCTCTCATGAGTCTCTTATTACACAAGAAAAGTTTCTGCACAACTTTTCTGATGATTTCTGTTGGAAATATTCACACACAAGGACTTTAGTGCGCTAGAATATCTTAAAAACACGTGTCCACGTCTTTATCTCACTGTCAGACAGACTTGGATCCACTGCTGCCTCCATCACTAAGTTCAAATGTCTTATTTTGTCAATTCGGGATTTGAAATGCTTTTGTTCAGATTCACCTCAGTGACACAAAGTGACCACACGAGGCAGCAGTCGACCAGCAGCTCCTTTGGTGTGGGAGAGTGAGTGGTTTACAAACGTCAGTTTCCTGTTGGAAAAGTCTGTCTCACAGTGAGACCAAAGCCTTAAAAATGTGCTTCAGATATCGTTCTGGCAGCAGGGGGCGCTCACAGCACAGTCAGCTTTACGTGTCAATACAACCACACTTACAAATATTTAACAAAAAATCTTGAAAAATTGGATTCATTCCATCATCAGAATGAATTTATAGCCGCTGCGTGTGTGTGTGTGTGTGTGTGTGTGTGTGTGTGTGTGTGTGTGTGTGTGTAGTAAATAGATTATTAAGCATTAGTGGCAGCAGCTGCAGCTGATGAGATTGTGTTGTTTACCGAGGCGACGCAGTTAAACAACACGACGGCTGATTAAGTTTATTTCAGTCGTCACTTTTCTCCACTGATTCCTCCTGTAATCGAGGTCGTCGAGCATCGAGGCAGACGCCACGTGAACAAATTAGCATGTTTCACAATCCACACACACACACACACACACACACACACACACTCCAAACAGCCTCGGAGGTGCTACATTTCAACAACTCAATTAAGCAAAAGAAACAAACACTTGACAGTTTAGTTTGTGTAACTCCCACATGACCTCTGGTAATTGCTTGGACTGACGCAGTTTCACAGAGACTGTTGAGTGAAATGACGCGTCGTATCATAATGACTGTGTAAAATAAATTTTAAATTTGCAGTAGAAAATATTCACATTAAAGAAGCTGAAAAATGACAGAAACTGAAAACAGTTGAAGATGAATTGATGAATAATTGATTAATGGAGTAATTGCGGCAGATTCCTGGTCCACACTGAAGTTGAGTGCAGTAAAACTCATGTTTACATTAAAGCCTCGTGACCACCGTGTGTCTCTGTGTGGATTCTTGGTGGACGCTGTGTTTTCAGCAGCTCATTAAAAACAATGACACGCCTCCTCGTCTCTGAACGGCAGCCGTGAAACGTCGGCTTTGATTAAAAAACAACTCTGATCAATAACTTTTAAACGTTCACTCACTGTAAACTGCAGAGATAAAAAACTCCTTTTATTTAATCAACCCTGAGTTTTTTGTCTTCATTCAGTCACTAAATCCAGGAGGAATCACACGTGTTTTCTCACAGACAAGTTAACATTTGAAGGTTTGCTGACTGTGCACCAGCTTCTGTCTCTGCATGTTTAATTTACACAACATTCACACCTGGGGAACACACACACACACAGAGAGAGACACACACAAACAGACACACACAGACACACACACAGAGACACACACACACATGCAGAGAACACAAACAGACAGACACACACAGAGAGAGACACACACACAGACACACACAAACAGACAGACAGACAGACACGCACACACACAGCGACACACAGAGACACACACACACAGACACAAACAGACACACACGCAGAGAACACACACAAAACAGGGCTGACACACAGGACGTGACAAGTGAGAGAACACAGACACACAGACACTGGGACACACACACATGCAGAGAGAGACACACACAGAGACACAAACAGAACACACAGACACACAGACAGAGACACACACAGAGACTAAGCAGACACACAGAGACACACACACAGAGAGACACACAGAGACACATACAGAGACACAAACAGACAGAGACTGAGAGACACACAGACATACAGACACACTGGACACACCCACATGCAGAGAGAGACACACACAGAGACACAAACAGAAACACACAGACACCTGCACAGAGAGAGAGACACACACACAGAGACACAAACAGACACAAACAGACACACAGAGACACACACACCACACATGAGAGAGACACACACAGAGACACAAACAGACACACACAGACACACAAGCATGAGAAGACACACACTGACACAAACAGACACACACACACACACATGAGAGACACACAGAGACACTGATACACACAGACACACAGAGACACACAGAGCACACACACACGAGGGGACATACACAGAGACACAAATAAACACACACGCAGAGAGAGACACACACAGATCCACACAGACACACACGCAGAGAGAGACACACACAGACACAGAGACACACACACACGCAGAGAGAGACATACACAGAGACACAAATACACACACAGTGTCAGCAGTCGATACAAACAAATGAGTGTTTTTGTAAGAGCTGTTAAGACAGCGTGTGTGTGTGTGTGTGTGTGTGTGTCTGTGTGTGTGTGTGTGTGTGTGTGTGTCCTTCAGTAGAATAAAGTGTCTCATTACACAAAGAGCAGAAATCTTTACACCACAAACAATTAACTGGGAGTGAAAAAAACAAACAAAACAAACAGCCAAAGAGTGTGTCGACCACTGTCGCCAACTAGTTTGAAATTACACGGAAAAATACACTTAAATGCCCTTTAACTCCATCCAATTATCCCTTTACTTGCACACGGACGAAAATCTCTTTAATAATACAGAGAGAAACAGGAATGGTCATCCTGACACCTCAAATATCAATATGTCGCCAAAATGGACACCAAGACTCTAAATGGCCGACTTCCTGTTGAGTTGAGGCCATGGTGACGTTCAACTTTTGTGTTCGTCTTCCCACCAAGTTTCGGGGGAATTTGGTGGAAGTCAGCGTATGCCGAGTGCCGAGCGCCCCCGCCATTCGTGGCTCGGGCCGTGATTAAAACACACACACACACACACACACACACACACAGCCCTGACACTGTGATCCAGATCATTTAAACCAGCTGCAGAAAAACACATCTCGTAAATGAAACTGTTGCCCGGCTGCTAATTGAAAGAGATTTACAAGCTGCACTCAAGCGAGAAACAAACAAATAAATACATTTAACTGCAGAGAAAAAGAGAGAACATACAAACAGCCGAGTACATAATATATTACCTCATTAAGATCTGAAGCTAATTCAATTAAGTCAGTGAGTCTTAAAGGGATAATTAAGGTTTTTTGAGAGTGTGGTTGCAGTCAGTGCTATCTGTGCTGTGAGCGCCCCCTACTGCAGAGAAACAGTACGGTCATACGTACTGTTTCTCGAGACGTATGACGGTGTTGTCAAAAAAAGATTACATTACTTCTAACACATGTTTATTAGACGTGATATAAAGTTGTTAGAGTGTCTGACTCACCATGTCGAGGAAGGTGTTCTCCAGGGATCTGTACTCGGGCGACGTCTTGTTGAAGAGGTCCTCAGAGAAGTTCATGTTGGTGACTCGCAGGCTGAAGAACACCACCAGCTCCCGGCCATGGCTCGCTGCAGTCATAGAGGGCGTGGTCAGGTACCGCAGTGTCGGAGTGGGGGTTGTGACGTCGTCACCTGCTGCCATGAAGCCACTACCCTCATGCAGCGGCTCATTTGCCTCCGTGGTCACCACATCTGTTTCCTCCAGCTCCACGGACAGGTCTTTCTGGCCAGTGACGCCAGCAGCCGGCGCCGGAGAGCTGGTTTGGCTTTCGCCTCCTCCCTGCTGCTGTGTCTCTTCTAAGTCTTCATCTGTGACGACAGCAGCAGTCTCATTTAGCTCCGACTCTGTGAGATCAAACTCGGAGGGGATCACAGTTCGCTCCGCTACCTCAAAGAGTCCAGAGTCTGGAGTCGGGCTGGACGAGGAAACTTCAGAAGCAGACGTAGCCGGAGGTGAAGGGAGGGAGTGTGAAACCGGCGGTGCTGTCGCGCTGATGTCTCTCTCCGGGGAGGAATCACTTTCTTGTGTCGCCTCCGGCTGGTCTTTGATGTTCTCTGTTGTGTCTCGTCTATCTGAAGCTGCCACCTCTTTGAAATGTCAGAGGTAAAAAAAAAAAAGCTGAATTAAATCATGGATGCTCAACAAAGGATTTCCACAAATTACAGAAATGAGCCTGAATCATGCATAACACATTCAAACGGCTTCATGCTTAGATTTTAGCTTAAAAAAGGGGCTTCTGTCACTTCTGTCACTTCTTCCACAAATGAAGTACAAATGAACATCACTTGAGTCTAATGTGGGTGAACCCGGCGAGGACACCGTTTTCACCAACTTCACAATGTTCACAAACCCCTGGCATGTTAGAGGCGGGCTAAACGCAAGGACAACAGAGAAGTGACATCCAACACGGCGGTCACCGTAGAGCGGCTGTCTTTTTCCATTCCTCTGTTGCTTCCAGAACTATGCAGGATTTTTACCCCAATTTAACAGCTTCAGAGTCATTGTGCGGGTTAAACATGTTGCGGGGTCACTGGGGGCCGTCTCCACTGCCCTCTACTGTCTGTTAGTGGAAAAGCAGCCTTGCAAGATTCAGGGGCGCCGACCCAGAGTCCTCAGAATCAGGAGAGGATACAACTGTCTGACCGAGCGAGGGGCCACACACGAGTTAATTGCAAGAATTAAAAACCACAGAAGCATGAAAAACGGATGTTGACTAACATGGACATGGCTCCACGGCTTGTGTTCGCCAGCTCTGTGGAAAACAACGGTCAGCTGTGAGGTTTTACAACAGTGACGATAATGAAGTTGACAATGGACGCATGGATGTTTAAAAAATGATGTACTCCAGTACTGTAGGGGGAGCTCCAGATTAGCAAAGTTCTGCTTTAATGACTTGCGCCACGGATCTCCCCAAGATGAAATCGTTAGATGTCGGTACTATGAAGCCATCGCTCCTAAAAAAAAACTACAACTGTCGCTCTGCATTTGAAAGTGGGAGGGGACACCATTTCCAAACTTGACTCACTACTCTAGTGGTGTTGTTGCCTCACAGCAAGAAGGCTCCCATTTCCACCCAAATTCTCCCATCACCAGCTGTTCCTCGACTAGTTCCCAGTCACTACATTTGTGAGAAAAAGCTAATCCGTCTCGTCCATCACACTCCAGGTTTGAACTGCTCCCCCCTCAGGATCCACAAAAAAATGTCAACAAGAAATGCACAGCTCTAAAAACATAACATTATTAAGTCAGAGGACTTTTAAGTATCTTCTGTAATATCTGCACAGACACAGATTCCTGCTCACCTGCAGTGATGGAGGTTGTCTCAAACTCCAGATTGTCCTCTGCTTCCTCTGTGGTCACTGAAGGCCTGGAATCGTTCGCTGGGACGTCAGGTAAATTATTGACATCAAAATGATACTCAAGGACCTCATTATCTTCAACAACCTGAATAGTGTCAGCACCAAAGTGAAGGCCTTTCCTACCATCTAAGGGGCGAAGGACTTTAATGGATTCTGCTGGAGGCTCAGTAATGTATTCCTTTGTTTCTGGATCTAAAATCTCAACCACCTCCTCCTCTGGATTTTGTTCGGGTACATCAACATCCTCCTCTTCTGGTTCTAGAACTTGAACTGTTACAGTGTCACTTGATTCTGGCTCTGAAACCCCAGGAACTTCAACTGGCAGTGAAATTTCAATCATATCTTCCTCTGGTTCTGGATTTTCCTCCATCTCCTGTGGCTGGGTTTCTGAAGGTAGTTTGGGTTCTGAAATGTCAACTGGCTCCTCTGGTGTTTCATCAGAATCTTTCCCCAGTTCCACAACTTCTACCACTTTATCACTAGGTTCAGAAACTACTTCTTGTTCCTTCTCTGGTTCTACACTCTCAACCTTGACAACTGTTGATTCTGTCACCTCAGTAAATTTGTTTTCCCCCTTGGGCAACAACTCTGGCTTTGATTCCAAAGAGTCGACCACACCTTCATCTGGTGTTGGAACATCAGGAATATCTTCTACTGCTTCCTCAGAAACCTCCCTTACAGTTTCTTTTGCTAACTCAGTTACCATTTCCTCTGTTAACTCAGTTACCAGTTCCTCTGTTAACTCAGTTACCAGTTCCTCTTCTACCTCAGGTACAGTTTCCGCTGCTACCTCAGGTACCATTTTCTCTGCTACCTCAGGTACAGTTTTCTCTGCTACCTCAGGTACTGTTTCCTCTGTGAACTCAAATACCGTTTCCTCTGCTACCTCAGGTACCGTTTTCTCCACCACCTTAGGTACAGATTCCTTTGCTACTGCAGGTAATCTCTCCTCCGCTAGCTCAGGTACCATTTTCTCAGCTACCTCAGCTACCGTTTTCTCTGCTACCTCAGGTACCGTTTCCTCTGCTACCTCAGGTGCTATTTTCTCTGCTACTTCAGGTACCGTTTCCTCCACTACCTCAGGTGCTGTTTCCTCAGATACCTCAGGTACCGTTTCCTCCACTACATCAAGTACCATTACCTCTCCTACCTCAGGTACCGTTTCCTCTGCTACCTCAGGTATTGTTCCCTCTGCTACCTCTTTGGTTTCCTCTACCTCAGTAATCGTCTGTAGTACCTCTGCTACCTCAGGTACAGTTTCCTCTGCTACCTCAGGTACAGTTTCCTCTGCTACCTCGGGTATTGTTTTCTCTCCCACCTTGTGTACCATTTCCTCAGGTACTGTTTCCTCTGCTACCTGAGGTACTGTTTCATCTGCTACCTCAGGTACTGTTTCCTCTACTACCTCAGGTACTGTTCTCTCCGCTACCTCAGGTACTGTTTCCTCTACTACCTCAGGTACTGTTCTCCTACCTCAGGTACTGTTTCCTCTACTACCTCAGGTACTGTTTCCTCTGCTAGGTACTGTTTCTCTACTTACTGTTTCCTCTGCCACCTCAGGTACTGTTTTCTCTACTACATCAGGTACTGTTTTCTTTGTCACCTCAGGTACTGTTTTCTCTGTCACCTCAGGTACTGTTCTCTCTACTACCTCAGGTACTGTTTCCTCTACTACCTCAGGTACTGTTTCCTCTGCTACCCCAGGTACTGTTTCCTCTACTACCTCAGGTACTGTTTTCTCTGCCACCTCAGGTACTGTTCTCTACTACCTCAGGTATTGTTTCCTCTACCTCAGGTACTGTTTTCTCTGCCACCTCAGGTACTGTCTCTCTACTACTTCTACTACCTCAGGTACTACTGCTACCTCAGGTACTGTTTCTTCTACTACCTCAGGTACTGTTCTCTCTGCTACCTCAGGTACTGTTTCCTCTACTACCTCAGGTACTGTTCTCTCTGCTACCTCCGGTAGCCTATTATTGGAGACCTCCAGTAAAAATTCCTCAGGTACTTTAGGTTGTATATCCACAGGCTCTGAAGTTGGACTTGACATGTCAACTATACCTTCTTCGGCAATTTCAGTTATGTCCTCTTCTGGTTGCAAAAACTCAACTCCTTCTTCCTGTCCTTCTGTCAAATCCTCAACTACCATCTCCTCCGTGTCTGAAACCTCAGGTGACACTTCTTTAGGAGGAGATTCTACTGCAGGGTCTCCTTCCGGCTCTGAAGCACCAACTTCCTCTGACACCTTTAATTTAGCTTCTTCTGCATCAAAGTTTTCAGGTTGTTTAGGATTTGGCTGCAAAACCTCAAACACTCCTTCATTAGCTTTGACCTCTAACTCTCTCTCTGGTTCTTGCAGTTCAATTCCAGTTTCTACAACAACTCCCTCCTCGTCTGGAAGAGCATTTGCCTGGTCAGCTTCTTGAAGACGGAGTGTTAACTCGGTGGGTGGTTGGCCTGTGAGGGCAGAGAGTGTTGTGACGGCTTGTCCCAAACTAGACAGTGCCTCTTTGGTTGAGGCTGTGGTGGTTAATAAAATGGCAGTAGTGGTAGTAAAATCAACATCCACACCAGGACTGTGGCTGTCCTCGTCTACAGGAACTAGGTCCTCTTCTGATATCAGGTTAGGGGACAGGCTGATATATGAAGCCTCCGTCTCCAGCTGAAAAATCACCGCTGGGGTCGGGATGTACTCTCTCACAAGTTCGGCAGTTTCATCATGACGAATGGTCTCAATCTCGTGTGTAATGATGAGCGATTCCTCTTTTTCCTCCTCTCCGCCTTCACTCGATGGCTCACCCACATTAATCGCCTCCGATTCATCAATGAGATCCTCTCTGGTGGGCGGAGCATCACTCCTAAACTCTGTCACCGCCATCACATCGTCAGGGAGAGCTGTGGGATCCAGCAGGGTCACCAGGGCATTCTCCTTCTCCAGGGGCGTGAGAGGAACTGGCAGACGAGGTTTGCCCACCTCCGGCTCCTCGGTGACCACTTCAAACTCGTTGTGAGAGTCTGGTTCACTGGACTGTGGGAAGATGAACGACATGAGAATGTTAAGCCCTATAAGAAAAGCTTTCTAAAGCCTGAGCATTTCCTGAAAACCAATCAATTTCTCTCCATTAAGAGAAACCAATTGTTAGTCACCACCCTAAAAACAACCAAACATCTCACCTTGTTCACCACTTCTACTGAAGATGAGGAGGTAAACGCTGGCAAGAGGCTGACCTCTGTCAAAGAGAAGACAAAAAAATATTCTAACAATATATTTTGAAGTTGAAGCAGAAACTGAAAAAGCAGAAACTATACGTGACGTTGCATCTACCTGGTTCAAAGTTCAGCGAGTCCAGGTCGATGGGCAGGGACGCCTCTTCTCTTAAAGCCTCCGTCACCATCGCCCTGAGGGCGGAGTCAGCAGACAACTCCGGACTGTTGGTCGGCGCCTCCGAATTCTCCCCCGGGTTGATTTCAGGCGACGTGACGTCAAAGACGAGAGAGTAGAGCACCGAGATTCCTCCAGACCTGAGGAGAAGACGCACATACTGTAAACCCTTTAATTCTGTCCATTTTGTCCACACACAAATGTCTTTGTTTTTGTCCACAAACCAAAATTATTCAGTTTTTATTATTTCTTTGTTATCTGGAGCAAAGAAAGTAGAAAATATTCACATTTAAGAAACTGAAAAATGACAGAAAGTAGAAAATATTCACATTTAAGAAGCTGAAAAATGCCAGAAAGTAGAAAATATTCACATTAAAGAAGCTGAAAAATGACAGAAAGTAGAAAATATTCACATTTAAGAAGCTGAAAAATGACAGAAAGTAGAAAATATTCACATTTAAGAAGCTGAAAAATGACAGAAAGTAGAAAATATTCACATTTAAGAAGCTGAAAAATGACAGAAAGTCAAGAAAATAAACGCTCAAAACAATTACTCAGTTATAAGAACAGTAAGTTCTAGTCTCGACAGAGTAGAGACATGAAACCCGACCTTCACTTACAGTATCAGGAAATAATCAATAACACGTTGGTTTTCTTTAATTTAAGCTTCAAAATAACAAAAACGCTACGAGTTTGTCTTTGACAAGTTTCTGTCGACTATTTTCTCAATTAATTGACGACTTGATTTGGTCCATAAATGTTTCTGTCAGAGTTTATCACACTGACGGAGGAAATGACACGAAACATGTGGCAAAAGAATAAAGAGGACAGGACTCTATCGTCCATATTACACACACACGGAAATGCTGTGTTTTTCTGTAAAAACCAAACATCTGCCAAACAACAGCTCTTCCTCATTAGAGCTTCTCCGTCCTCGGACACAGCTGCTTTGTCTCGAGTGGAGCTGATTTTTGTCCTGCTCGCGTGTGCGTGTCCTCTCGTCTCTACGAGCGACTGCCGGCCTGACTTTCATTCTCCTCGTCTCACATGTGAGAATATGTTTTTTGGTTTATTTGCTCTCCGGCGTGCTGTGCCCGTGCGCTTGCATTTTAAAAAGGGTCGTACACGTCTACGCCCACTCCCCCGCTGTTGAAAACACTACACCTGCTGCCCGGCGCGTCCTCACCTGGCTTCACACCGCTGCTATTTTTGCAGAGATGGAGTCAGTGGAGGCGGCCCACACAACAAAAAGGCTTTTTAACTCTCCAGGCTGAGCACAGGGCATTGAACTGCTCCCGCTGAGGGAAACAACCTTCACCGAAAACAAGCAAAACAAGCTTTTATTCCTCCGCTTTTGTCTTTTGTCTTCAAAGATGTTTTTTCTTTCATGTGACGGACAATCTGGCCTGCCACGTGTGTCCTCTTCCTCTTTGTAAAGGTAAGGGACATCGTGGAAGCAAACAAAGTCCTGCTTCCTTCTGTCTTCTTCAACCTCAAGGTCTCATGGTTTTTAACGGAGACGCAGATTTGTCTGTGAAGGCGAATCACGTCCACAATAACAATAAAACACACAGAAGAGGCTGTTGTCACACTGTACGAGTCACATTTTTACAAATCCTTTAACAGAACACCTTCTGAGAATGTCCTCACTTTCTGAAAATATCCTCACTTTTTTAAAAATATCCTCACTTTCTGAAAATGTCCAGATTTTCCTGAAAATGTCCTCACTTTAAAAAAAAACGCCTCACTTTTTGAAAATGTCCTAACTTTTCTGAAAATGTCTTAACTTTCTGAAAATGTCCTCACTTATTTGAAAATGTCCTCGCTCCCTGACACAGTCTGACACACAGCGCCCCCTGAGGTTGTTTCAGTGTCTGGCAGACAGAGAACCAGGACCACGGATCATGAATCTGTCCAAACATTTAGAGGACGAGCTCCTGCTGAGACCTCGTCTCCGTGTTATTGACCATGACAGACGCGAGGACGTCACCTTCAGCTGGAGACACAAACACGCTCAGGTCCCAGCAGGTGTCTCCGTCCTTGTCTCTGTTTGGACACTTTTCAGTGTTTTGGATCCAAGCTCAATGCTGAGCTGTGTGTGTGTGTGTGTGTGTGTGTGTGTGCGTGTGCGTGAGCGTGAGCGTGTGTGTCACTTACCCGTCAGTGTCCTGAGTCTCGCTTATGTTGGAGAGAAGAAAATCAAGAGTAAGTTTTAGAAATAAAACACACACACACACACACACTCTCACTCACACACTCAGCAGTTTGTGTTTTACGACACTGAAACGCCTCGATAAGTAAAATTCACTTCAGTTAATGAGACGCTGTATTTTCTCTAAACTCAACATTACGACGATACCAACTTTATTTATAAAAACTCAACCAATATGAATCAAAAAAGTGACAGGAAAATGTGCTGCACATAGAAATACAGAGCATTTAGCGTTTATTGCGTCTCTCTCTTTAAATCACGATGTTTACAACTGACCTGATTCGCAGCACGTTGATGGTTTCAAATCCTGGGAGTTTGTCAAAGACGTGCTGCATCTGAGACAGAAGACAAAACAAAAACTGAGGTCAGTGAAGATCTGACGCGTTTGATAAGGTCACACAGGAAGTGTGTGTTAGTGAGCGTGAGAACAGGCCGACCTGTCAGAATAAAAGATGAGATGAACTGTCTGTGACTCCTAAAGCTGAACATGGTTTCTCTGAAAATGCCCTGACCTTTTGAAAATGTCCACACTTTCTGAAAACATTCCCTTTTTGAAAATGTCCTCGCTTTTAGGAAATGTCCTCAGTTTCTGAAAATGTCCTCCCTTTCTGAAAATGTCTTTACTTTTTTGAAAATGTCCACACTTTTTGAAAACGTCCTCACTTTGACAGACTCTCCCACACCAAAGCTCATAGAGAAAATCAGTGATTTTAGCCGTCAGGGACACAGGAGCTGCTGGTCTACTGCTGCCTCGTGTGGTCACTTTGTGTCACTGAGGTCAATCTGAGTGAAAGATTTCAAAAGCCGAATTGACAAAATAAGACATCAGAACTTAGTGATGAAGGCAGCAGTGGATCAACAACTCCTGTGAGATTTTTCTCTCTCTATCATTTTCTTTCTAGGAGTGGGAGAGTGAAAGCTCAAAACAGGAAACGTCTATAAACAGAAAAGCAGGAAGTCACACCTGGTCCTGCAGGTGATGAGCCAGATCCACGTACTGCGGGGAGTCCGGGTCGTCCAGCAGGTCTCTGTAACCCGGATCCACCAGGTCGATACTGAACTCCAGCACTCGCTGCAGCGGACTCTCAGGGACCACATTAGGAAGCTCCGGGTCCTGCACGGCAACAAAGAAACAAACAAAGACTGGAGTCAGTGCAGAGGAAAAACCAGAAGAGTTAAGAGAAACAAAGGAGTAAAAGAGAGTAAAACATCAGTAACAGAAACAGCACAGAGACAAAATGTGTCCACAATAATAAAAATAATAATAATAATAATAATAATGATGATGTCAGTCCGTGTTCAAACAGTAATAAGCTGCTCTCATGAAACAACAACAGACAAACAGACAAACAGAGACTTTGTCCAAACAAAAGTCCTCCTGTCACTCACCTCCTCCAGCTCCTCCCACTCTACAGTCAACATCTGAAAATGTGTTAGCTCAGTATTACCTCCTCCTCATTCTTCTCCTCCACCTCTTCTTCAATCTTCTTCTTTTCCTCCCCTTCTTGCACCCACTCTTCCTCCTCTTTGTCCACCTTCTCCTCCTCTTCTTCCACGTTTTTCTCCTTGTCTTCTTGCACCTTCTCCTCTAGCTTTTTCTCTTCCCCCTTCTCTTCTTCCACCTTCTTTTCCTCTTCTTCTTCCACCTTCTTCTCCTTCTCGTCCACCTTCTCCTCCTCTTCTTCTTCTTCCACCTTCTTCTTTTCCTCCTCTTCTTCAACCTTCACCTCCTCCTCAGACTGGGTTTCTTCCAGGTCCTGGTCTGGTGAGGAGCTCACAGGAGTGAGATGGACGGTGAAGGTGAGGACAGTCGGTGTCTCTGTGGAGTCGATCGTCTGAACGTCTGAACCTGAAGTGACATCATTTCACATTTTTACACGTGTTCAAGCTTCAGTTTGAGTTAAAATTCAACATTTTAGTGGAGTGACAGACTTTTATTAGTGAAGAACCAGAGATCGAAGAACATCAGACTTTTCAGCTTCTTAAATGTGAATGTTTTTTACTTTCTGTCATTTTTAAGCTACTTAATGTGAATATTTTCTACTTTCTGTCATTTTAAGCTACTTAATGTGAATATTTTCTACTTTCTGTCATTTTTCAGCTTCTTGAATGTGAATATTTTCTACTTTCTGTTATTTTTCAGCTTCTTAAATGTGAATATTTTCTACTTTCTGTAATTTTTCAGCTTCTTAAATGTGAATATTTTCTACTTTCTGTAATTTTCAGCTTCTTAAATGTGAATATTTTCTACTTTCTGTCATTTTTCAGCTTCTTAAATGTGAATATTTTCTACTTTTTGTCATTTTCAGCTTCTTAAATGTGAATATTTTCTACTTTTGTCAGCTTCTTAAATGTGAATATTTTCTACTTTTTGTCATTTTTCAGCTTCTTAAATGTGAATATTTTCTACTTTCTGTCATTTTTCAGCTTCTTAAATGTGAATATTTTCTACTTTCTGTCATTTTCCAGCTTCTTAAAAGTGAATAGTTTCTACTTTCTGTAATTTTTAGCCTCTTAAATGTGAATATTTTCTATGTTCTTCTTTCTGTAATTTTCAGCTTCTTAAATGTGAATATTTTCTACTTTCCATCATTTTTCAGCTTCTTAAATGTGAATATTTTCTAATTTCTGTAATTTTTCAGCTTCAATGCATTATTTTCTATTTTCTGTAATTTTTCTTAAATGTGAATATTTTCTTTACTTTCTGTAATTTTTCAGCTTGAATGTGAATATTTTCTACTTTCTAAGGTCATTTTTCTTGCTTAATGTGAATATTTTTCACTTCTGTCATTTTGGCTACTTCTATCGTGAATATTTTCTACTTTCTGTCATTTTTCAGCTTTTGAATAAATATTTTCACTTTCTGTTATTTTTCAGCTTAATGTGAATATTTTCTACTTTCTTGTAATTTTTCAGCTTCTAAATGTGAATATTTTCTACTTTCTGGTAATTTTCAGCTTCTTAAATGTGAATATTTTCTAGTTTCTGTAATTTTTCAGCTTCTTAAATGTGAATATTTTCAACTTTCTGTCATTTTTCAGCTTCTTAAATGTGAATATTTTCTACTTTCTGTCATTTTTCAGCTTCTTAAATGTGAATATTTTCTACTTTCTGTCATTTTTCAGCTTCTTAAATGTGAATATTTTCTACTTTCTGTCATTTTTCAGCTTCTTAAATGTGAATATTTTCTACTTTCTGTCATTTTCCAGCTTCTTAAAAGTGAATAGTTTCTACTTTCTGTAATTTTTGTTACTTAATGAATATTTTCACTTCGTCATTTTTCAGCTCTGAATGTAATATTTTCTACTTCGTTTATTTTTCAGCTTTCTTAAATGTGAATATTTCTACTTCTTGTACTTTTTCACTTTAAATGTGAATATTTTTCTATTTTCTCTGGTAATTTTTTCAGCCTCTTAAATGTGAATATTTTCTACTTCTGTAATTTTCAGCTTGAATGTGAATATTTTCTACTTTTTCAGCTTCTTTAATGAATATTTTCTACTTTCTGTCGTTTTTCAGCTTCTTGAATGTGAAGACTTTCTACTTTTTGTCATTTTTCAGTTTCTTGAATGTGAATATTTTCTACTTCGTCATTTTTCAGCTTCTTAAATGTGAATATTTTCTACTTTTTGTCATTTTTCAGCTTCTTGAATGTGAATATTTTCTACTTTCTGTCATTTTTCAGCTTCTTAATGTGAATATTTTCTACCTTTGATGTCGGGGAGTTTCAGCGTCGCAGCCGGAGGAGACGCTGATTCTCTGCGGGAGAATAAAAACAGACTGAAACATAAACCTCTGCATTTACATCGCCTGCATGTAAATAGAATATATTTGTCTGTTTTGTTACTCGTATTGTTTTTGGTAGTTTGTGTGTTTCTTTGGTGTTTGAACGGTCAGAGTCACTGTTAAACAACTAAATTCTGTTCATTTTTACATTAAACTTGAACGTGTTGCGGTGGCGTGTCTTACCGCGGCGGCGGCGGCGGCCTCCGGTCTCTCAGTCGACTCATCCTCTGTGAACAAAACACAAACAAAAACAACAACAGCAGTTTGTCCAAAGGCTCCGTTTGGAAAATTCACTGTGACAACAAGCTGACCGTCAGAATTCACCTCCTTTTCTTGTTTGTTTGTTTGTTTGTTTGTTTGTTTCTCCCACACCAAACCTCATGGAGAAAATCAGAGATTTTAACATCACACACACAGGAGTTGTTGATCCACTGCTGCCTCCATCACTGAGTTCAAATGTCTTATTTTGTCACTTCGGCTTTTGAAATCCATCACTCAGACTTCACTCAGTGACACAAATTGACCACACGAGGCAGCAGTAGACCAGCAGCTCCTGTGTCCCCGCCAGCTAAAATCGCTGATTTTCTCTATGGGGTTTGGTGTGGGAGAGTGAGTGGTTTACAAACTTCAGTTTCCTGTTGGAAAAGTCTGTCTCACAGTGAGATGAAGACATGAACAGGATCTTAAAGATATCGTAGATTTAAACAGATTTTAGTAGGTTAGAGTATTTTGTGAAGATACTAAAATCCCAGCAGCCAGCGATTTACCCTTTAAGACACTTGGTCTGATGGTGTGTGTATGTTTTGTTGGACAGACAGACAGACAGACGTCTTTACCCGCTGAACTAATCTCACGTGCTCCTCAGAGCCGCTGAAGTTCTTGGCGAGGTCGGAGATGCAGAGCGACTCGTGCTGACACGTGTGAACCCATCGCTGGTACTCCGCCGTCCCGGGAATCCTGTCCAAGAAGATCCTGAACGCCTCCCACACCGCCTCCTGACAAACTGAGCGCACAAACAAACACGATAAATAAAGAAAGCAGCGCGCGCGCTCGTGTGTGAGTGTGTGTGGGTGTGTACCTCTGAGCTGGTAGTACGCCTGGTGGCTGGCGAGCACTTCACTGACGCTCTCTTCAGGACAGATCTTCACTCCGGAGTGAATGAACACTGACCTCTTGGCTCGAGGTTTTCCCACGTCAGAACCCGAACTTTGGGCGTATGTCGACACCGTCAAGAGTTCCACCAGGCGCGTGGAGGCGCCGGCGTCCGCCGGGACTCCCGGCCGCAGCCTCGCGTCATTCTCTGAGCAGGAGAAACGAGAACCGTGAGGAGTCAGTGTGAAGGCTTATGAACTGTGTTTACAAGTAATATGACCACAGATGGTCAGATGGAAACCCCGCCCACCTGGTAAGAATCGCAGGGAAAGATCAAGAGCAAAATGTTCGTTTATCCAGTTTTAGTTAACGCTGCTGGCAGGAAAATAAAGGAAATTGGCTTTAGCCACCAAAATAAAAGACTCACCTTATTAAATATCTTTAGGAACACGTTCACGTCTTCATCTCACTGTGAGACAGACTTTTCCAACAGGAAACTGTCTGTCTGTAAACCACTCACTCTCCCACACCAAAGCCCATAGAGAAAATCAGTGCTTTTAGCTCACTGGGACACAGGAGCTGCTGCTCCACTGCTGCCTCATGTGGTCACTTTGTGTCACTGAGGTAAATCTGAACGAATGACTTCAAAAGCCGAATTTGACAAAATAAGCATTTGAACTTAGTGATGGAGGCAGCAGTAAATGTAGATGTTTATCTTCCCTAAATCTGTCCCATCCCCGAGGTCCACATTAGTTCTACGCGCTGTGACTTTGACGTATTGACGGCACGAGTCGAGGGTCTGAGGGAAATCACTTCACGTCCAGACTCTGCAGCTGAGACAGAGTCTGACGCTGCCAAAGAAAAAGCAGGGACTGTAAAATCGACTGGACGTCTGCTGCTGGAGAACAACTCTGTTTGTTTGAATGGTTCTCGTTTGTGACGGCTCCTCCTCCTCCTCCTCCTCCTCCTCATCAGCAGCAGCAGGTGTCCGCTCCCATTTACTCGGCCCTTATTCTAACTGCCCTCTCACTTGAAAGCCGCCGTGTTCTCTGCTGCTTGTATGAGAAACCTTCACGAGCAGGAGGACATTTAAAAAAAAAATTAAAAAAATAAATCAGGTGAAAAAACGAACAATAAAGGGAACAGGAGCAGTCTCCATGGTAACTGCTTAACCTCAATTCACCCTCGTTTTAGAAAGAGATGGCTTTTTGAAGTGTGAGGTTCTGACAGACAGACAGACAGACTGTGTCGTGTCGGGATTAACTGATCAGATTTGCCATTTCCTAATGATTGTTATTTATCAATCAGCTATTCATGGAAGAATGATGCATTTTCGTGAGTGGAAACCTCATCCATGTCGCAGTCACTAAAACCGGCACACGCCACCAGCGTCACCGCTCCCTCTTCCTGACGCCGCGGACGTTTATGAACAAAGTCGACGCACAGACGCGATATTCTCGCCAGCCGGGCTCCAGTTGAAGTTTTTTAATTTTGGCAGAAAAACGACGGCCAATCAGCACAGAGATTCTCGGCACGACGTCACATACTCGCCAGGGGCCGGACTTTGATTACGACTACGATTCAGGGCCCACGATTCCATTATGAAACGATTATCGATGCATCTTCATTTATGGAATAGATTTAAGACGTAAATAAAATATCAATTTAATCATTCAGAAATATTGTATTTTATTGTTTGAAAATAATCTTGTTCTTTACGCCCCCTGACTTGTTCTTTACACTCCTTCACTTGTCCTTTACGCTCCCTCACCTGTTCTTTACGCTCTCACCCTACTCTTGTCCCCACGCCTCCCTCACTTGTTCTTTACGCTTCACTTGTCCTTACGCCTTCACTGTTCTTTACACCCTTCAATTGTTCTTAAGCTCCTTCACTTGTCCTTTTACGCCTCCCTCACTTGTTCTTACACTCCCTCACTTGTTCTTAAGCTCCTTTCACTTGTTCTTACGCCTCCCTCACTTGCTCTTTAAGCTCCTTCACTTGTCCTTTACGCTTCCTCACTTGTTCTTTACGCCCTCACCCCTTTCACTTGTTCGCTGCCCTTCACTTGTCCACGCCCCTCACCTGTTCTTTACGCCCTCACTTGTCCTTACTGCCTCACTTGTTCTTTTTTTTACGCCCTTCACTTGTTCTTTACGCCCTCTACTTGTTCTCTTATGCCTCTTGTTCTTACACTCCTTCACTTGTTCTTTACGCTCCTTCACTTGTTCTTTATGCCCTCACTTGTTCTTTACACTTTACACTTACACCTTCAATTTGTTTTTCACGCCCCTCACTTGCCACGCCCTCACTTGTTTTTCACGCCCCTCACTTGTTTTACGCCCTCACTTGTTTTACACCTTCACTTGTTCTTTCCCTTCACTTGTTCTTTACGCTCCTTCACTTGTTATTTCCCTTCACTTGTTCTTTGCGCTCCTTCACTTGTTCTTTCCCTTCACTTGTTCTTTATGCTCCCTCCCTTGCCGTTTACACTCCCTCACTTGTTCCTTGTTCTTTGCGCTTTACGTTCTAACGCTTCAAGCTCGCTGTGCGCTCTCTGATCCACGACTGTGACAGGTTTAAGTCGATCTCGACGTCCGTCTGTCTGTCAGAGTTCAGGGTTCACTCTCCCTCCTTATTCCCCACTCACAGTAAAAATAAAAGCACTCAGTTGCACTTGAAGTGTGCCTGGAATAAAAGCATCCAAACACCGGCGCGCGCTCTGCGTTCTCGCAGACGGCGCCGGGGCTGAGTGGGAGGTGTAACTCAGCGGGCAGCCCACTCAGTCAGTGCTTTTAGAATAAATATATGTTACATGAAATGTTTCTGAAGTGACGGTGAGGCTCAGCCTGTCCACGTCGACCTGAGACTTCTCGTTTTATCTGAAGATATTTTGTTTTTTAATCCAGACAGTCTTCGTCTCGCCTCCGTCTAAAGGAAAGCTGTAATTCAACTTGTCAAGCTGCCATCACTTTGGCAGCAAATCCACCAAACTGTGCCATTATCCGGTTTTATTGTCTATTCTTATTGTTTGCATATGTTTGCACATATTCGGCGCCTCCATCTCTGAACCACTAATTTCAATTTGGCTGTGGGATCGGTAAAAGACTGGGAGAGAGTAATCGCCCAGCTCTTTGTTATTTGGGTGTGTTTTACATAATTCCACTGGCTGAGAGAATGAAAAACAACAAAATATGTTACTACTAAGGATGTAACATCTCTCCCAATTTCACAATTTCTCCCAGTTTTCAGTGGAGAAGAAAGTGAAAGAACTGTTTTTAAGTGTCATTCTTTGTTCCGCACCAATTATAAAATTCACACTTTAAAAACCCATTCAAAGTTCAAATTATACAGCCTAAAAACACCATCACACTGTCTGCAGTAATCACCATGTGGTCCAGCAGAGGGCACCGTGAGAGACACTCAGTGTTTCCATTCATGTTAAAAGTCCAACACAATCATTCAGTTTTCTTAATGTCTTAGTCTGACTAAAACGGAGCAAGTCTTAGTCGGACTAACGTACCTGGATAATGTGGCATATAGTCCGATTAGTCCTTCATGTATACACCTAGTCAGACTAAGACAATAATTCAGTTTTCTTAATGTCAATTAAACACATCAGTCCGACTAAAATGGAGCTAGTCTTAATAGGACTAATGTACCTGGATCATGTGATCCCTCTTCCCGTCCCTATTTTTTTGAGCCCCAGAATGAAGAAACCTTTGGTTTTGGACACTTTGTCTTTGTGTTTGCAGTTGTCCAACTTCACCAGGTCCACGTCTGTCTCAAGTAAAAGCGAGAATCGTCCACAAAAACTTTAAAACACTAAATAGTGAACTCTGGCACGTCGTTCAGCTGTTTGATGGGATAAACTCTGCTAGACTCCGCCCGCCTCTGCTCTGCCGCTGTCTACACACAAACGCTCCCGTCAGGTCTGAGGCCACAAACGAAGAGGAATAACAAACAATCAGCAAAGGTTAGGCAGCTTTAATCCATCACGTACCCCTCTGTTTCTTTTCTTTGCGAAGGTTTTTGTTTTCTCATGTTTCACTTTGGTCACAGTTTCATGGTAAATCACCGTCAGCTGCCTCTGCAGTTGAGAAGTGCCTCACAGACACATTTGCCGTGCTTTTAAAGCGGCGACAGTGTCGCGTCCTGTCATCTCCTGCACTTTAATGATTCTGCAGTCAAGTGCTTATGCAATCATAATAGGCTTTGCATTTCCCAGTGCCAGCAACTTTACCTTATGTGTTCAGACACTTTTTACCCTTTAAATCCTCCTTTCTAAACGCTCCCGTCCACCCAGCGCCAACTTTATTCGCCCTGTGAATAAAGAAGTGTTTTTGTGAACAGAAACGGGGCTCACCTTTAATTCCAGTGGCGCATGGAGCGAGCGAAGCGAAGAACAACACGAGTCCAAGGCCCAAGAGCATTGTGGAGGAAGACTTTCCCCAAATATGAAGGTCAAAGTAAATCCAGCAGGGGGACGGGGAGGTGGGAGGAGCTGGGAGGATGTGGGTGTTGTCTCTCTCTCTCTCTCTCTCAGTCTCTCTCAGGTGGAGACCATGATGTGGTGGTAGAGGGTCTGGAGGACGGTGGATCCTTCAGGCCTGCTCAAACACTAAATGAGCGGCGGTAAAGCAGCCTCTTCAGTCCAGGAAGCGCAGGTGAAGTGTGGCAAGAGTGACGAGGTTAAAAAGGCATAATCTGATTATGTAGCCGTCAGACATAATCCGTCTTTACCGCGCGGCCCTGGCAGTGCTGCTGGCGTCATCCTGTTAGTGGCTTTTTTGAGGGCATCTGTCAACCAGCAGCAGCAGTTTGCTGAGCAGCGGCGCCGCCGGCCTCCTCTGCAGAGGTGTGTGGTTCTCAGCAGGAAGAGGACGTGACCCCTCGCAGTCACCTCGTTCTGTTGAAGGCTCCTGGTCGCTTGTTCCTGTTCATTACGCTGACACGTCGTCCACCGGCGTGACAGCCCCTGCTGGTCGTCCATGGGCGGTGGACACGCTGCCCTGCGGGCAAAAATATGTCAGCTCAGTCTGCGTGTGACAAGACTGTTAAAGGCTCCAGTTACACTTATTTATTTATTATTTTCCCTCTCATTGTTTTCTTTAGGCTTTTATATGTTGGATTTTGTCAAATCTATGTCAGTTTAAGTCAACGACATCTTAAGAACACTTTATGTCACTGTTAGACAGACGTTTTACAACAGGAAACAGTGATTTTAGCTGGCGGGGACACAGGAGCTGCTGGTCCACTGCTGCCTCGTGTGGTCACTTTGTGTCACTGAGGTCAATCAGAACGAATGATTTCTAAAGCCGAATTTAACAAAATAAGACATTAGAACTCAGTGATGGAGGCAGCAGTGGATCAACAACTCCTGTGTGCTGTGATGTTAAAATCACTGATTTTCTCTATGGGCTTTGGTGTGGGAGAGTGAGTGCTTTACAAACTTCAGTCCTCCTGTGCATGTATTTTTATTTATGCAAACTTTGTTGCGTTATAACTTTGTCAGGTTTTATTGTTGCCTTCTATCCACCTACATCCTACTTTATTTGTATTTTATGGGCTCTTTAAATGTATATGATGTTTTTTTTTCCTCATTAACAGCTTCATTACTCAACGGTGTCATTGCTTTTGCTTGAATTGTGTAACTTTTACTGTTATCTTCACTGTTGTCGTCGTTAGCCTGTTTATTTTACGTTGTTTTAATTGCTCGTTCTGTAAAGAGTCGTTTCATTTATTTATAATTAGTGCTCTACTGTTCACTGTGAGAACGCTTTAACTGCAGCGACGCTCTGAGTCACACGTTCAAAACTTAAATCCTCTGTTGTGTTTATTTTTTGTGCGTAGGTTACAAATCCGATGACTCCGGAAGATTATTCCGTCCCATGGGTTTAAGTCACAGTGAGAGATTCAGGCGGAGGATGGGAGGAAAATAATGATCTGAAGACACAACACAAACTATATATATACACTGTCGTACTTCAGTAAGAAGTGACAGCTTAATACTTTTATCACACCTGAAATGTTCCTTTTTTCCTACATTTTAAAGAAACTGCCCGATTAAATCACTTTGTTTTATAAAAATAACAGTTAAACAAATGGAAACAAACACATTTATCACATTAAATGCATGAATTCAAACAATCCAGATGAAATTTCAACTTAATAATGTAGAATAATTATTAAGAAATAATATCTGATCAAGATCTGGCTACACGTGGAATGATTATTCAGAGATTATTCATTGATGACTAAATCAATCTTCAACTATTTTGATCACAATTGATTTGCTTTGTGTTACTTTTTTAATCATTAAAACCTGGTTTCTGTCGTTTTTTAGCTTCTTAAATGTGAATATTTTCCACTTCCAAATTGTTGAATAAAAGCCTGAGCAGGATTAGACGGTGGATTTGACCGGTGGACGCCGTCTCCGCTGCCGTCTCACAGATTAAAAAGACATCCAAACATTTATTCTCTCTCAGGTGGAACTGCTGAGATTGAGAAGTGAAGATGAAGAGACACGTGAGGACGAGGAGGACGCTGAGGAGGACGCTGACCTGTTTTTGATGTGAATGAGTGATTGTAGGTCAGCTGAAGCTCAGACTTCAGTGAGTTTGGACGTTTCAGAGTCCAGGAAAAGCAGATTAGACATTTCTTTTAATCTCTAATCCCGCGGCTGTTTCTCCGTGCAGCTCCGTTTGTTTTTGCCGCTGCCTCAGAAAAACAAGTACTAATAACTGCAGTAGTAGCAGTAGTAGCAGTAGTACTATGACCAGGATTAGCAGCAGTAGGATTAGTAGTAGTTAGTTGTTGTAATACTATAAGAAGTAAACACTGTGATTATGTTACTAATAAGTAAGTAAACTGTATGTTAATGTGAAGTACCCGTGGTCATCCATGTACTACTACTGTAGTCCTCTACTACTACTACTTTTAGCATTAGCAGCCTTAGCCAGTGGTAAAGGTACATTTAGAGCTAGTATTTGAAGTATGTACCAGTATTTTTGTTAGCAGTATTGTGCTAGTACTTAGCAGTACTCTTTGTAGTAGTCACAGAAGTAGCAGTAGAACAGCAGAGCCAGTACCAGCAGTAATTATTGTAGTATTTCTATTCGGCCATTGAGACAGCAGTAGTAGCTGAAGTAGCATCAGTACTGGTAATATGAAATACTAGTGGTACTTGTAACAGGATTATCTTGTAATACTCTAAAGCAGTGACAGTAGCAGTGGTGTTGGTGTAAGTATTCGAGGCAGTACTCTTTGCAGTAACTGCAGTAGTAGAACGGCAGACACAGAACCAGGAGTAATAGTTGTAGTTGTGGCAGCAGTAGTGGTAGTAAAAAGTGTAGTAGAACCTTTTAGTTGAACGGTACTGACAGTAATAACAGTACTAGTGACAGTGGTACAAGTAATAGTAATAGTGGTTAGTAGTAGTAGTACCAAGCACTACTTGCTATAGCAGGAGCAGCTGCTGTAGTGATGCTAAGTCATTGTAGTAGTAGTAGTAGTAGTAGTGGTAGAATTTGTAGTAGCAAAAGCATTACTTGCTGAAGAAGTAGCAGCTGTTATGAGTGGTTATGATGCTAATGTGTAGTAGTAATAGTAAAAGTAGTAATAGTAGTTGTAGTAGTAGGAGTAGTAGTACTAATAGTAATAGTAGTAGTAGTAGTAGTAGAACTTGATGTATTGGTATAACAAGGTTTATGGACACAGCAGAAATAAAGTTTTTTTTACTACAGTACTTTTACTTTGTAGTAACGTGGTACTTTGTTTCTCTCTCTGTGTTGAATGTTGCTCGTTGTGTTTTCTTATTCATTCTCCTCAGTTGGATCTTTTTGTGGCTCATTTATGGAACTTTTCAGGTCATTCTCAGATACGTAAATCCTCTTTTTCCTCGTGTCGGTCTAATAAAAGTTTCACCGTCATAGTTTTATAGTGTTTCTCTGTGGACTCTGACATCTGATGAAACACTTCAAACCTCGCCGTTGAGGGAATGAAGCTGAGGTGATGAGGAGGAATAAAAACGACGGCGTGTGAAAATCGCTCTCTAATTTCTCCACATTTACAGAAGGTGATTCTGTCTCAGAGAACTGACCGGTGAAATCCACACGAAGACGACAGATAATCCAGTTAATTTCGTCTGTCGAGTGTCTCGGTTTAACCTTTAACCGCTAAATATAATCTTCCACGCCTCCCGTCCCCCACGGCCGTCTCCCACGGCAACGACACAGACAGCCGCGTCCTGTTTCTTATTAAGTAAATCAACGAATCCTGAATCTACTATTTATTACATGCGCTGCCGTTAATCCTGATAATCCTTTGTCTTAAAATACACACGCGTCTGTGTGTCAGTTAGTGTGACTGATTACGTGAACTTCATCACGAGTATCTATAGATTATCAGCCCTGAACATGTTTACGTTCACAGTTCAACCTGCAGCGACGTCTGTGGAAATGAGTCAAGAGACACAACAAAAACAAGATTTTAACCACTGAACAAACGACTCAGATCAGAAAATCTACGTGAGTTGAAGTCTATGATGTCTTTAAGAACACGTTCACGTTCACTGATTTTCTCTATGGGCTTTGGTGTGGGAGAGTGAGTGGTTTACAAACTTCAGTTTCCTGTTGGAAAAATCTGTCTCACAGTGAGATAAAGACATGAACGTGTTCCTAACGTAGATTATATTTCACAAGGCCTTTGATAAGTGGCTAACATGTTACTATGACGATGGGTAAACATGAATAAATGTCTCTGTGAGTGAGGTGTGACGTGTCATAAACAGCTGAGGATTAAGTTCAGACTGTGACGGGATGATGGAACATTTTCTGTGCAGGCTTTTAATCCAAGTCTTCATCTGTGTGTGCAAACAAACATGAAACTACAGCCAGAAACTAATCTCCCACAGACAAACGGAAACACATGGACCTGGAATAAAAACAGGAAACTTCTGATGTTTTATAGACAAAGAATATTCATCAATTCACTTGATGAATATTCTTCATCATGAAGTGATTTTTAATTCACTTCATGAATAATAAATCTGAAATGATTCTTTAGCAAAGTTGTGCTACAAAAAAATTTTTTAGGTGGAAAATAAAGTTTTCTTGAAGTATTTCTCTGTAGATTTTGGATATTTCAACAGGTTTTATTAAAGAAAATCAATAATGAATGGATTATGTATGAATGACTCATGGTCAGTTACAGCCCTAGTGTTAACGTGATGTTTATTTTATATAAAAATGACTATATTCTCGTAAAGCACTGAAGTTTATAATCCGTTGTCCATCATGTGAGACATTAGTCCACATTAGTTCCAATCAAAATATCTAATATTATAAAAGTGCTGAGGCTTCACTCACTCACTCACTCACTCGCTCTGACCCAATTAAGACATAATTGAGACGCAGGCGCTTCATCATTAGCTCCATCATTTCTCATTGACACGCTGCATATTTACAGCCCACAGTCATTAAGTGGAAAATAATAAAAAGACTGAGAGAAAATAAAAGAACGCCGAGTGACAGACGATGATTTTAACTCATCAACATCACGACATTGTTTACTTCATATGCCTATAATTATCAATACATCACTAAGTAAATCAATCAATACTCCATAAAAAAAAATAATCTGTGGATATTCAGAGTCTATTTATCATGATATATGAGATTATGTGATAATATATGTGGATATAAAGCTGCGCACAGGTTTGTTTCTCTGGACTCAAAAGCACTGTAAAATACTCTGTCAAATAAAATAGAAACTACTGTTTATGATCTGTGTTACATGATCTTAAAATGTACTTTTTAATCATTACCTTTCACTTCAGATCAAATCTGCTTTAAATAAAGGAAATTTACGTTCTCACTAAACTGTAAATATGGTCAAATTCTGCTAAAGCTCAAACAACTAGGCTGAATTATCCAGAATCCAGGACCAGATCTTGTCTCATGTCAGTCACCATATGTAGAAAAAACTGACCAGGCTGATGAATATAATCACGTAGAATATTTTCACACAGTGTTTATTTAAATGAGCAGAGAATAAAATCAATTTGAATCTTCAGAAACAATCATTATAATTTAAAGGCTTTAAAACCACGTTGTACAATCATTACAGTCTGAGTTGTTAATTTGCAGACATGGTCCCAAACGTCTCAACTCCAGCTCAATCAAAGCAACAGAAAAAAAACAAGAAGAAATCACCCGACAAGACCTGCTAATGAGAGCCAGGTCCATTACGATGAGATTAGGGCCCTTTTATTAGTGCGTTAAGTGTGATGAATGGACTCAGTCCATTAGTGATTACTTGTATAATGAGGTAATGAACAAGTTCTTCTCCTGTGAGATGGGTTTTTTTTTTTCTCGTGAGGAGATGCCATCGTGGTCTTTCTTCTGAATCGTCATCATCATCATCATCGTCGCGACTGTGTCGTCTCTTTTCTATCATCGAATTCTAGTTCCTCCTTTTTCCCAACCGCACAGTTCCAGCACAACTCCACTCCACTGGTTTCTTTATCTTACGGAAGCGTAGCACATGTGGAGAAGCTTCCCATACTATGGAATTAGATTTGTGTCCATATTTTCAAACAACAAAACAAAATGTGGATTGAATCATTCAAAAATATTGTATTTTATTGTTTGAAAATACACTTGTTCTTTGCGCCGTGGTTTTTTCTTTCCGACAAAATAATTGTAAGTTTGTCAGATTGTAAACGTTAGACATTTGTAACTCCTTTGTCGGATGTTGACGGGGAAAACGTGGGGGAACGAGTTCCAGACGGACAGCGGCTCCAAACCTGTGACGACTTCCAGTCCATTGAGCTGTCACTCCAAACTTCAGTAGCCAATCAGCAGGTAGCTTCATAAGGCCCGCCCACAAACAAAAAAAACACAGCACAAAGAACAAGTGTATTTTCAGACAATAAAATACAGTATTTTTGAACGATTAAATCTTTAGTTTTTTGCTTCATAAAAAGCGTTGTTTGAAATCTGATTCCACACCCGTCACGATCGTTTTACTTTGCTTTGGCTTTGAGACGTTGGGGGATTCTCCCGTCTTTAACCCTTAGCGCTCACGCAGGTGGTTCATCGCCATGGCAATAATACACAACTCCTTATATGGACATGTTGGTGGTGTGTGTTTATAGGTCACTTATTCAGGCTTACATGTTGTTGACACAAAGTTATGATTCATTTTATATCGCATATTTTGTAGTGATATAAAGCAGCGATAATTGTGCAGAAGTCACAAAATTAGACGTTTTTTTTCTTTTTGTTCATAAAAACGAACCAAGCCGACTTTGCACTGCGAAGTTATTTCCAAATTTCACTAATTTCACCCGATTGTAAACATTTTGCATCCTTTTTTTTGCTCAGGTGTGTTTATAGAGTTGGTGAAAAGGAAAAAAAAAATCATCAGATTGTTTATGGGTTGTGCTGAATAAAAGGATATGAGAAGTTTTAACATAGTGGTGGACACAAGCAGCTGAAATGCTCTGTGTTCGGTAATATTGATGGAATTGTTATTAGTTTTCAGTCTAGACATTTATCTAGTGTGAAATAGTTGTGGTTTGACTGGTAATCTTTACCTTTGTCCTGTTAATCTGTTAAGAATAGTTCAGACATAGTCCAGATTTAATGGTCTTTTGATCTTGATAATAAGTGAAGTAAACTCAATATTATTTTTCTGTGAATTAAACAAATATCCAGTGCAAATGATTTAACTTAATACCATTCACAACAACAACAACAACAACAACTGAACAATGATCACTGAATAAATCAATATTTCCTTTTAAGATAACTCTCCAATCAGAAGCTAACTTCAGAGACTTTATACACACACACACACAGAAGAGGAAAATAAGACATTTTAAACTTCTACCTGCTGATTAAAAAAACATAAAAACACACCAACGACATGTTAGTAAGAGAAATAAAACCGCTTAAACAAAGTGAGGGAACATAAACTCACCGTTTTTACTCTGAAGAGGAGCAAGAGGAGGAGGAGGAGGAGGATACTGCGGCGCGAGACAAAATGGCGGTGGAGAAAAAGTAATTAACATCCACAGGAAAAAATAATCCATAAAAGAAGAAACTTCCAGAAATGATAACTGTCCAAACGTCCGCCATCTTGTCCACGACAAGTAAACACACACACACACACAGTAAACCCGAGTGGCGCCACCTGTTGGCCTCCATTAGGCTTGTTCTGGCGAACACCAGGTGCTTTTAATGACTCCGCAGGTGTGTGACGTCATCGTGACGTCAAGGTTCTCCCACGTTATCTGTGCTGGATTAGCAAATAATCTGATAAACAAACGTGCTGTGTGTGTGTGTGTGTGTGTGTGTGTGTGTGTGGGAAGATAATTGTTTCACAGTTATTTCAGACAGTCTGGAGTGTTCACATTCGTCCACATTCATATTCAGTGTCAGCTTTTCAGAGCAAGTTTCTCGTTAATGTGTTCACTGCTACATGAGTCAGACGGGAGATTATGCTATTGTAATGTTTTTACATGAACTATCACACATGTGGGAACATGACCATGTCATAGACTTCAACTGAAGTAAACAAGTCCAATAACAGGAAACTGAAGTCACTCACTCTCACACACCAACACAGGAGCTGCTGGTCTACTGCTGCCTCGTGTGGTCACTTTGTGTCACTGCTGTCAACCTGTATGCAGGACTTTTAATTATAATTACCAGTGACAAAATAAGACATTTGAACTTAGTGATGGAGGCAGCAGTGGATCAACAACTCCTGTGTGTGTGATGTTAAAATCACTGATTTCCTTTACAGATTAATGAAAAAACAGATTTAAGTCCTTAATACAAAACAAAATTGAAATTTTAAGAACACGTTCACGTCTTTATCTCACTCAAATGTCTTCGTTTTATCAATTGGGCTTTTGAAAATCTTGATTTAGGTTTTTTTAAGTGACTCAAAGTGACCACACGAGGCAGCAGTAGACCAGCAAAATCACTGGTTTTCTCTATGGGCTTTGGTGTGGGAGAGTGAGTGGTTTACAACCTTCAGTTTCCTGTTTGTCTAACAGTGAGATAAAGACGTGAAACATGTTCTTGGTGTTCTCAGTTTAAATGCACGGTTCTAAATGGACAGTTAAACGCGTTAAACTGCTGAAAATAACAGTGAGTTCATGTATTCAAAGTTCTCAGCTGAGTTGTGAGTTGTGGAGTCTCGGTGGTTTGATTTTCAATGGATTTTTACTTCTCCGTGACTGCAGTGGCTGGAACTGCTGCTGTTTAAACTTGCAGAAGAACAACGCTGCATAATTTAGAGAGTGTGTAGATACAACGAGCAGAATATGTGACATGATACTGTAAGTGCTGCTCTCTTAAAAAAAACCAAAAAACAGTAATCCCTCTCTCGCTGAGTCTCCTGCTCGCTCTCAGTCCATCAGCATCATAAAAACACTCGTTGATATTCAGGTGCAGTCGCTGCTGTTATGTAACATATAAATATCAGATGGTGTGTGTGTGTGTGTGTGTGTGTGTGTGTGTGTGTGACGCAGAGAGGAGGCTGCTCATGTGGGGAACACCTGAACGTCCACTCAGCTGATCATCAGCTGATCGTTACTGGGATAGTTTGGAGAAAGTGCTGCTGCACCAGGAAGCAGGAACCATCTACATCTACATCATCTACATCATCTACATCATCTACATCATCTACATCTACATCATCTACATCATCTACATCTACATAATCTACATCTACATCTACATAATCTACATCACCTACATCTACATCATCTACATCATCTACATCTACACATCTACATCTACATCTACATAATCTACATCATCTACATCTACATCATCTACATCTACATCATCTACATCATCTACATCATCTACATCATCTACATCTACATCTAGATAATCTACATCATCTTCATCTACATCTACATCATATACATCATCATTTACAGATTAATGAGATTAAAGTGATTTCTAATCTCTGTCTCTCCACAGTGACCCAGCAGAACCAGATGAAGAACCCCACATGAGCTCAGCACCTCCTTCTCCTCCTCCTCCTCCTCCTCCTCTTCCTTTAAGCTCCTGCTTTAGTAAAAAGAGATAAAAGAAAGCTGTGAGTCAGATTCTGTCTTTGAAACAAAGTCTGTGTTTTTTTAAAGTGGCAGCAGATCAGAACTGGGTCAGTCTGTTGTGTTCTGGTCTCGCTCTGAGGTTCTGCTGCTCTGAGCTGCTCATGAGTAACTGGGTTAGTATACTGTTTATATATGTAAACTTACTTTTAAACATCATCTTATATTTTATATTTTTATTTTAAATGTTTATACCTTTGCTTTTATTCTACGAAATATTTGCATCTGTCTCAGGAGTATTTGTCTTTTTATTTTGAGTTACTTTCATGATCTTTATGATAATAATCATAAATCCTGAGTTAATGAGGCTCCGCCTCCTCCTGGTCCTCTGGGATGAAGCTCCGCCTCTGTGATTCATCTCTTACACTTTGCTTCTGTCAGAGAGACAAAGATGAGAAGGTGAATGTAGCCTCACACTCTTTAATCACGTCTTTATCAGAGAAACTGAGGAGGACGATGATCATGACCAGAAACAAGGAACTGTGGGAGAAAAAACAAGGAACAGCTGAGAGAAAAACAAGAAACTGTGTTTCCCTGAACAGCTGAGAGAAAAACAAGAAACTGTGTTTCCCTGAACAGCTGAGAGAAAAACAAGAAACAAAAACAAGAAACTGTGTTTCCCTGAACAGCTGAGAGAAAAACAAGAAACTGTGTTTCCCTGAACAGCTGAGAGAAAAACAAGAAACTGTGTTTCCAAACAAGAAACTGTGTTTCCCTGAACGGCTGAGAGAAAACAAGAAACCGTGTTTCCCTTGAACAGCTGAAAGCTAAAAAACAAGGAACCGGCTGAGAGAAAAAACAAGGAACAGCTGAAAGAAAAATAAGGAACAGCTGAGAGAAGGAACAGCTGAGACAGAAAAAAGAAACAGCAAGTTTCCTGAACAGCTGAGAGAAAACAAGGAACAGCTGAGAGAGAAAGAAACTGTGTTTCCCTGAACAGCTGAGAGAAAACAAGGAACAGCTAAGAGAAAAAATAACAAGAAAAGCTAAAAGAACACAAGGAACAGCTGAGAGAAAACAAGGAACAGCTGAGAAAAGAAACTGTGTTTCCCTGAACAGCTGAGAGAAAACAAGGAACAGCTGAGAGAA